>NC_133660.1:11307673-11310173 GCF_037893015.1 Macrotis lagotis
AACTATGACAATTTAAAAATCAAAGAAAAATAAAATTTCATCAGGCCTGTGAGGATTTTGCTACTTCTGAAGTAATGAATTCCAGGACTACATAGTAAATAAATGCAGGAACAAAACATTTCCTACAGTATTAGAAAAAGAGGAAGACATTACTAAGAATCATACTATTTCTACCCCTTTAGTAAATTGTAATTTGACTCTTTTTGCCATAAAATGATATTTTTGTCAAGTGATCAATGATTAAATATACTGTAATAGAACCTGAATTCTACTTTCTTAATGTTTTTCAGAATTAATGAAACTAAAAGGAAAAAAGTAGTAGTGAGATGGAAAGGTGCTTCACATATATTCCTTGAAGTGTTAGAGAAATGAGTTGGTGGAATATTTTTTTTTTTTGCAAGGAAATGAAGTTAAGTGACCATCCTAAGGTCACACAGCTAGGTAACTAATAAGTGTCTTAGACTGTATTTGAACTCAGGTCTCCTGACTCCAGGACCAGTGCTCTACTCAGTGCACCACCTATCTGCTCCTGGTATAAGTTTTAAAGAATGACCTAGGATTTTTCTCTACCACTTGGTCCTCAACAACTAATATCTTTTGCCTAAGCTGTAATTATTTTTTTGGTGGTCTTTTTTGCAAATACTTATCAATAGAACTGTAATGCATGGTGATGAAATGCTCCATGTTTCTTTTAATCCTTAATTATTTAAGTAAATTATTGACAATCAGCATCAGTAAATGGACCAAAAAATGAAATAAATACTAAGTAAAACAATTCCATCCAGAAACTGAATGTAAATTAATCACCATAATCAAAAGACCCAAATCATTCAGAAGGTGTATTGTTAGTCCATAATCTCTGATTTATTTGCTAAATGAAGAGAAAGCTACCAACTACAACATCAGGTTATATTATAACGTTTTTGAGAAATCTTAAGTAGGATGATGAACAATAATGTTCAGTAAATTTTTATGAGATGGGGAGAAGAAATTAAGTATAAAGACAATTTGAATAATTGGCAAAATTTTATTCTTCTTGTTATTCAGCTGTGTCTAACTTTTGATGATCCTATGACTCCAACCACACCAGGCACTATTATTCTTCATTATCTGCAGAAGTCTTTTTGCAAAAATATTAGAGTAGTTTGCCATTTCCTTCTCCAGTATATTATCTTTTGCAAAACCTCCACTATCTTGGGAAATACTGTGCTAGAGATGATACATTTGTCCAATGAATATAAAATATTTGTAGGTAAGAATGGAGGATACCAAAGGCATGAAAACACCTAGAACTCAAGACTTTACAAAAGGAATTTCAAAAATTACTTTACTATATAGATTTAGGTATATATTTTCTTTCTTCTCTACACAAAATCCTTCCATGTATTGAGAGTATTCTTGGGAAAAGAAGTTCAAAGGGAGAAAAGCAGCAATATTAATGACACATTTGAAAACAGACCACATGGGGGCAGCTAAGAGGTGCAGGGAATAGAGCACAGGCCTGGAGTCAGGAGGACCCAAGTTCAGATTTGGTTTCAGACATTTACTTAGCTGTACGACCTTGGGCAAGTCACTTTAATCAAATTGCCTTGCAAAAACCAAAACAAAACAAACAAACAAAAAAAAAACAAACCAGGATTATATCTGTATAATCACATAACTAAAAAAAAGTGTGGAGAATATAAAATCGTATTTATGCTTATTGTTTCTTTAGTACGATCATTTGATCATCTGTAAATAACCAAAAGCAACCCTGCATAGTCTTTCTTGGAAAAAAGTTGTCTCATTAATATATCAGGGTGATCCAAAATTCATCTTTATGTGCTTTCTCCAACTGTGGAGAGTAGCTGTCTTTACTCATCACGCTCTAATCTCCATCAGAAAGGGGTGTAGCACCCCAAGTTTTTGTTGTGAAGCCTTCTTCTTTTATTCAACCCATTTCTCTCTTCAATACTTACTCAGTGCTTTATCCAGTATCATGAAAACAGGTGACCATTTAACATCAGAGGTGTGCAGTCTTTTCTAAGTGACTCCCATTTAGCTTAAAATTATGTCAGTCTTGTACTGGGTGAGCATTTTAATTCCCTCTCCATAAATGTTGAAGGAAATGGATTTAAGAGAGAAGTGGAAAAAAAAAGAGAAATGGGGAAGAAGAAAGGAGATTTTTATTTTGACTGGTGAACAGAAGACCTCCAGAGCCACAGGAACATGGAAAAGAGCCAACATCCTTACCTGATTCCCATCAGTTGTTCTTCAGAATAAGAGTGAACTAATAGGGTGAAATCATTGTCTCTCCACTTGATTTGAGATGCTACCTCGTTCTTGGGTTGGTTGCAGCATCCTCAAACCTTGTGTATTCTATGGTCTAAACCAATCTGTACTACTTCTCCAATTATTATTTTATTACCTTCTCAGAAAATATTTTATCCATAATTTGTGATTGTCTTTTGTGTCCTAAGGATTTTGTGGGAGGGTACTCAAAGTGTCTCTGATTAAGCAG
>NC_133660.1:11612673-11703004 GCF_037893015.1 Macrotis lagotis
GAAAACACTGAAGAGAAAAAAAATCCTGGACTTAATATTACAGGATCTAGTGATGGAAAACTGCCCTGACATCATGGAATCTGAGGGCGAAGTAGTTGGTGAAAGAGTACATCGATCCCCACCAGAAAAAGATCCTAAAAGGAAAACACCAAGGAATGTTGTGGCCAAACTCCAGAACTATCAGATAAAAGAGAAAATCCTGCAAGCAGCCAGAAAGAAACAATTTAAATATCAAGGAGCCACAGTAAGGATCACGCAGGACCTGGCTGCATCAACTTTAAGGGATCGAAGGGCCTGGAACGAGATATTTCGAAGAGCATGGGAGCTTGGAATGCAGCCAAGAATCTACTTCCCTGCAAAGCTGAGCCTTCTCTTCCAGGGAAAAAGATGGACATTTAATGAAATGGAAGAATTCCAAAAATTTCTGATGAAAAGACCAGAGCTAAACAGAAAATTTGGATATCTAACAGGAGGTTCAAGAGATACATGAAAAGGTAAAAAAAATACCTATGTAAGATGCTTACCTGACCGTTCTCCCCTGAGGGAAGGGGGAGAAGGAAGGGTAGAAACAAATTTTGCAACTTGGAAATATGCATATGCATATGAATGAAAATAAATGAATAATTTTTGAAAAAATTATCCTCAAATGTTATACTAATAGATCTTTACCTCACACATTGTGTTGGAATCAAATGAAAATAATATTTCAAATGTATTTTGCATAGTATATGAAGTAGGTGATTAACAAATGCTTTTAAAAAACCATTTCATATATATATATATATATATATATATATGCAAGATTGTAAAATTTAATGTTTTTAGTCATTGAGTATCTGATTTTCCTTCACAGAAGCCCTAACATGTAGGAAAAATAGAATTCTTATAACTTTAAGACTGAAGAATTTGGATTTCAATGAGATTAAGTCAAATACTAAAAATCATATAAATAAGCAACAGACATTGAAATAAATTCACTTGCTAGAGGCATCTGAAAAGACTAAGGTATTTTATAACATTTACCCTTTAATTTGGTTTAATTAGTTAATTTCATGGAATGGAGAAAAGGAAAGATTCTTGCTCTAGAGAGAACTAGAGTTCAAGTAAGGTGGTTCAAATCCTCCTCTAACATAGGTAGCTTATATGACCCAACACAAGTCATTCAACCAGTTTGTGCTCCTTGCAATTTGCTAAGACTTTAGTTTAAGGAAAAGGTGCTAATAGGTGGTGGCAGAGATGCTTTCTTTCCTAGCAGTTCTACTAGAATCACAGATATAGTTAAGAAAGAAAGGTGGTAGTGTAGCCCAGGTGCATTGACTACATACAGTACTATCAATGACTATGGTATATAATGTAAATAGAGTGCAAATGTATTGGAAAAGCAGAGGTAAAATGTATGGAGAACTAAGAGAATGCAGCTCATATTGGACTGGTAGATTGGGAATAGTGTTATCAGTGAATTCTGCATAGACAAGATTCTCTTTTAACTAGAACTTAGAGGAATGAGATTTTTAGCTGGTAGATCTTGATTGGGAAATCAAAAGTAAGAAATTATATAATGAATACATTAGACTCAGAATAGTATAGCCTATAGAGAAATTTTTAGGGACAACCGGGTAACGACAGAGACAGGAAGACTATGTTGATTTAATCTATCTCAGACATCTGTAAGCTATAAGACCCTGGTCAAATCACTTAATCTGTTTATCTCAGTTTCCTCATTTGCAAAATAAGCTGTTGAAGGATATGGCAAAACCACTCCAATATCTCTTTTCTAAGAAAATGCTATATGAAGTTAAAGAGTCAGACACCATTGACAGCAGAAGTATGGGAGAATGAAACAATGTGAAGTAACACTGGAAAGGTAGCATGAAGAAGGAAAAGTGACTTGTTATAGTTAGGATCTGTTGCTGATCAGAATATTTTGAAGGTATTAAGCAAGTATATGTCCTTGGACCCCTCCCCCTCACCTTTTTTTTTCTTATGAGCAATAAGCCAAAGGGAACATAAATCTTTAAACATAAGTCTTATTTCCCTTGCAAAGGATCTTGCTAGTGATGACTTATTAAACGAACCTTTGAGACATGTTAAGCCATCAAAATATCAATGTTTTGGCAACAGAAGTATCTCCAAAATGGATTTAGTTTCAAACAGCAATTGGGAAAAATGACAATAATTGTTTGATTTTCCAGAAGGCAATAAACAGAAACAGGTTTTTTTCCCCTCCTGATTCAAAATTATTGTGAATCTTTAGCAGTATATATGGCTCTTACCCAAAGTCATAATATATCTTGATTTTTTTTTGCTATTGGTAGTAATGAAATAGCATGAAGATTGTTCTTGGGTACAATTTTTATATTTTGATTCATAAACATATGCAACCTAAGTTAACTTAGTTGTAGAAAGACACTTAAAATATTCAAATCAAGTTTTTCTAACAGCCAAATACAGAACAATGACTGGGAGACACTAATAGGTTTTCAAAAGTGATAAGCTCATCAGCGTCCTTCCTGAACCTGGGCAATCAACCACGTGTTGACCTTTGTAAAGAATGAACAACAGAGGTCAAAATCAAACATGACAGACATCAAAACAATGTTACTGGAGCCAAGTAGAAAAACTGCTGTATTTCTTTTGTTTTAGATAATTTTCGCTGTGATTTGTTGATAGAGGAGAATGTTAGTTCTCTGATTTTGAGTTATAAAAGGAATCATGATTGTTATCATCACATAATATCTAGTAAGCATTATGCTTATTATGTTATGCACGACATCACACAATTAACACACACACCAACACAAGCATACACACTCACACACTGAATAAAGGACAACAAAGTAGAAATGGTTCCTTCCATAGCTTGCTTATATTTTTTTTAAGTTTTATTTATTTTATCTTTAATTTATGAAATAAGAAGGAAGATTAGCTGAATCCCTACTTATATTCTGACATATCCAAAAGCATTTTCAACAAATCAGACTCTCTAAAACTAGAAGGAATTTCAAATATTATCCTCCATATTTCGGACTTGAATAGGGTTCTTTTATTCAACATCAGTCCCAAGTAATTGCCCAGACTCTCCAGCAACAGTCCCAGTAGTGGGGACACTCTTTACTCCTCTTCACCAGATACCTCCCACACCTTTCTATTTTGGAACAGGTCTAACTGATTGAATGTTTTTCTTTTCACTTGCCTATGTTCACCTTTCACTTGATTCTCCTGATTCTGTTCACTGGCGTCAAGCAAAGCCCAAGTCTGCTTGTTCTTCCTCAAGCTCGATATATGTGTACACATATGAGAGGAAGAGGCAGAACATAATGTGAGGATCAACTATGATGAATTTAGCTCTTAGTAGTGCAGTATTCAAAGATAATTCTAAAGGACTCATCATTGAAAATACCATTCATATCCAGAGAAGGAACTATGAAGTATGAAAGCAATCCAAAGCTTATTCTTTACAATTTCTGAAATGTGTTTTCTATTTTAAGGTTTTTTTCCCCCTTTCATTTTTTCTGATTCTTTTTTTACAACATGATTAATATAGAAATGTGTTTAACATTGTTATATATGTATAACCTATATTAGACTGTTCTCTGTCAAGGGGAAGGGGAGGGAAAGGAGGAAGGGAGAAAAACGTGACTATCAAATTATTACAAAAATTGATTGTTGAAAACTGTCCCTACAGGTAGTTGGAAAAATAAACAAATGAATTTACTTTTTAAAAAAAGAGAAAGATGCAGAATCACAATTAATCTAGTGATGGTGGAAGCATTCATAGAGTAATTCACCCCCCCCCACACACCAACACAGATACACACACACACACACACACACACAGACAAACTCACACACTGAATAAAGAACTACAAAGTAGAGATAAGCTTGTAAACTAGTTAAAAATCCTAGAGGCTCAACCCTAGGTAATAGTAGGAGTAATGGAGAAATTGAAGATATCTCAAAGAATATAAAAAGAATATCTCACAGCTGAGATTTGTCAGTGGAGCCATGATTAGAAAAAAATATTAGAGGAGTTAATGGAGGAACTAATTTTATGCGAATTCAGGGAAAGTTAAAATCTGGAGTGTAAGTGAAAGGGTTAGCTTTTATTTTTTTTTTTTTTGAGGCAATGTTAAATGACTTGCCCAGAGGTACAAAACTGATAAGTGTCTGACTCTGGATTTGAACTTATGTCCCTCTGACTCTAGGACCATTGTGCTATTCACTAGCTGCCCTAAGAATTAGTTTTAGGTTAAGAATAGAAAATTATCTATTGGTTTTGAGACTGGAGGTAGAGACAAGAATACCATTATAAAGAGAGTGATGTGCTGATGTGAAGGTAAGGTAAAGGCTAAGTATATACTGTATAGACTCCATTTTCTTAGTCAAAGAAGAGGTGAAGTAATCTTCTAACAGGGAAGGAAGGGGCTGGCACTAAGCATTTGAAGGAGGAGAAGGTTTAGCACAGCTGATGGGGGGAACACACAGCAGGGGTGAGAGGTGGGGAGAACAGGGTTGAGGGAAACTGTGGGCAGATTTATTAGGCTTTATGCCTATTTTAAGTGGAATTTATAACAAATGAATGCTATGTGGGTGAGTTTTAACAGTATTTAAATTATCCAGCATAAGAGATAAATATTTTATTTGAGATAATTTACAATGTCTGGAGTGTCTTAAGGAAAATGATATTTTTATCATTTTTTCTGTATCCACCTACTAAAAAGTCTGTCCTTTCAAAATGTAGGGAAAAGAATTTGTCCTGCAAAACCTTTGATTTATCAACTTTTCAAAAATCATAAGCTATCAGATTTGTTTCCTGTCTGATTCCTTTCCATGTTACACAGTTTGAAATTTTGATTTTCTGTTTAGAAAGTATCACAAGGGAAGGTAATGTGAAGTATGTTCTCCTGTGACAAGAAAGAAAGATAAAAAGATAAAATTAAAAAATTCCCACAAAACTACAGAGACATATAGCAATAAAAACCAACCTAACAGTTCTTCGAGAATTTCTTCTTTAATTTATTTTTTCTTTTAATTTTCTATATCTGTTGGTTAAGGCAGTTTTGTCCCTAGCTTTGTCCAGGACTCAAATGTTTACAAGCTTAAGACCAGGAAAAAATAGATGTTAGTTTTTTTTTTCACAATTTCTGTTTACATGGACAAAATTAAGTGAAGAATTAAGGTCATTACCAGGGTAATTGACTTATCTATCTGCTTTAATCCTGCAGAAAGAAGAAAGGAAGGAAGGAAGGAAAGAAAGAAAGAAAGAAACAAACAAACAAACAAACAAAGGAAGAAAGAAAAAGAAAGAGGAAGGAAGAAAAAGAAAAAGGTATTTGTTTTAAGCATCAGTGCTTTTATGCAAAATATGATCTAGCTCAAATTTTCAACATGGTTATCTTAATCTTCCACTTGAATTTGAATATATAGACATTCCTCAAAATAGAGTTTGATGTTGTTAGGGCGATTAAGACTCTTGCCTACTCATATGCAGGTAATTATTGGAGCATTGTTGCTAAATGTGGCCAATGACAGTTAACATTTGTAGAGCATTCACTAATTTCTATCATGCATCGAATATAGAGGTGATGTTATCTTTCAATGGTAGCTAGGTGGTTTAGTGAATAGAACACCAGTCCTGGAGGCAGGAGCACCAGAGCTCAAATTCATTCAGATACTTGACATTTTCTAGTTGTGTGACCTTAGGCAAGTCACTTAACCCTGATTGCCTCATAACCACAGTAATTTTCAGTTGTCCTGAGACATATCTGGCCCCTGGACCCAGATGACTCTGGAGGAGAAAGTGAGACTGGTGAGTTAGTACAGTATCCCCCCTTACTGAAGTCTAGTTCACTTCCCTGTCTTAATATCACCTCCCAGATATCATGGTCTTTAAGAATGAAGAACAAACAACTTTTCTTAGAGTGAGAATAGCTCCACAAAGCTGTCTCAGCAGACTACCCATACCTGCAATGGATTTTCCATAATTTATTTCTACCTCATTCTTGCACCTTTGAAAGATTATTATTTTTATTAGAGTTCACAGAGCCAACTGGAAAAAAAGAGAAGCTACAATGAAAAAGATCTGGATATAGAGTCAGAAGCCCTACATTTAATCCCAACTGTGCCACTTGCTAATAATCTTAAGGACTGCCATTTAACTCCTTCGAGCCTGAGTTTCCCCAGAAATAAAATTTTGGATTGAACTTGAAATCACTAAGGTCTTTTCTAGGCCTATTTTTTTTATATATTATTCCAGATATCTTGTAATTGGACTTTGATTGGAGGAAACTCCCACTGTAATAAAATTTTCATTGAAACTTATTGTCTTGGAGTGTTGCCTTGAAAACCATGCCTTTGCCTACTCCTAAAATGTTTAGAATGCTCCAAACAGAAACCAGAGGGGGACATAGAAAACTTCCCACATAGATTTGCTGAAAGGGATACTATATAGAAGAGCAATAAGTAATAGTAGCTGAAATTCATAGGAATTCAAAATACACTGGCTTTAGATGTTTATACATAAATAGACAAGGTATGAATAATAAACAAGAGATCCTAATGCAGTGGCAATTTCGCTGATAACAGAGAAAGAAAATTAATAGGTGTCACTGAGATTTGATGACTCATCTTTAGAATATAGCTCCAGGAAGACATATACTTAATTTAAAAGGAACAAAATAGGTTAAAGAGGGATTAGTGAATCATTATATGTTGAGAAGTTATATTCACATGAGGAAATGAAAGCTTGGAAGCATGGCAGAAAGTATTTGGATAAAGATCAATGGAAGGGAAAAGAAAAGCTTTCTATCTATATACACATATATTTAATTAATTTTTAACATTCATTATCTTTTAAAATTTTGAGATCTAGCTTCTTTCTTCCTCCTGTCCTCCCACCCATAGAGAAAGTAGGTAATCTATCAATTATACACATGAAATCAGGAAAAACATATTCTCATATTAGCCATCTTGAAAAATAAATAAAACACATGAAACATTTAGTGGAAAAAATGATGCTTCAGTAAGCATATAGTCAATCAGTTCTCTAGAATTAGATAGCATTTTCCATCAGCAGTCCTTTGGAATTGTATTAGATCTTTGTCTTGATCAAAGTAGAGAAGTCTTTCACAGGGGATTGCAGTTTTTGTGTACCACAAAATAAGTATAATTTAGGTACAGAATAAATATAATCAGTTCATATAAATCTTAGGTGTTTCGAAAATATCCTGCTTATCATTTATTAAACTACAATTGTATTCTATCTTAATCATATGCAACCATTTCCCAATTGATGGCATCCCTGGAATTTCCAATTCTTACCTTTAGGAGTAGTTCCATATTGTTCTCCACAGTGGTCAGATGCTAACTGTACCAACAGTGCATTAGTGCCCCCCCCGTCTTCTATAGCCTCATATTTTCATATTCCTCTAGTTATCATTTTCCTTTTCTCTCATATTAGACACTCTGAGAGGAATAAGTTAACTCAGTATAGTTTTAATTTTCATTTGTCTAATCAATAGTTAGAGGATTTTTTTTATGTGACCTTGATAGCTTAAAGAAATCAATTTTGACAATATATTACAGAGAACATGGACATAAAGGCTATGAATCAGGAATTTGGAGAGAAGAAAAAAAAAGGTTACAAGTGGTATAAAATGTTGTTATAGCTAGAAGACACTAAGTGTTTCTCTTTCTCTCTGTCTCTCTGCCCATCTCTGTCTCTGTTTTTCTGTTAGTCTGCCTCTCTCTCTTCCCACCTGTCTTTTTCTGTTTCTATCACTGTCTCTATCTTTCAGTCTCAGTCTCTTTCTCCATCTCACACTAATACCAAGTACATGATGAAACTTAGATTTGTACTACAACCCCAGGGGTGGGGGAGAGTGAGGAAGCAATCAATTCAAAATGCATGTCTGAATAAGTTTTTCCTTTGCTTATGAAGATTCACTGGCTCCATATGGTCATTTTGGTTGTTGGTTTTGGGAGACATCAAGGTTA
Organism: Macrotis lagotis; assembly: GCF_037893015.1. Taxonomy (NCBI): domain Eukaryota; kingdom Metazoa; phylum Chordata; class Mammalia; order Peramelemorphia; family Peramelidae; genus Macrotis; species Macrotis lagotis. The sequence goes on from NC_133660.1 coordinate 11,620,669, forward strand.
AGTGATTTGTCTAGAATGACACAAGTGATTAAATATCAAATACCTGAGTCTGGATTTGAACTCAGGTCCCTCTGACTCCAGTGCAGATACTCAATTCACTGCACCACCTAACTGCTCATCCATATTGCCTTTAGTTAAAAAAGTGAACTCCTCTTTTTCTATTAACAATTTGAACTATTGGATTGCAACATATTTTTCTAGGCTCATTGCAAATGATTCTCTATCTTATTCCCAAATTAGTCTCATTTTTATTTATTTATTTTCCTAATTATATGTAGAGATAATTTTCAACATTCATTTTTTTTTAGTTTTTCCCCTCCCAATCTTCCTTCCCCCAACCCAAAGATAGGAATGAATCTGATATAGGTTATACTTTTAAAATCATGTTGCACATCTTTCCATCTTAGTCATACTGGAAAAGAAGAATCAGAACAAAAAGGGAAAAAAAAACTATGAGAAGGAAAAAAATAATATGTTTTTGACTGCATTCAGTTTCCATAGTTCTTTCTTTGGATGTGGATGGCAATAGAGTTGTCTTTGATCACTGTATTGCTAAAAAGAGCTAAGTTTATCATAGATGATCATTCCATGATGTTACTTCTAAAATGTACATTGTTCTCCTGGTTCTGCTCACTTTACTCAGCATCAATTCATATTAGTCTCTCCAGATATTTCTGAAATCTGCCTGCTCATCATTTCTTATAGTGCAATAATATTCCATTTCATTTATATACACCACTTTTTCAGTCATTCCCTAATTGATGGGAATTCCCTCAAATTCCAATTCTTTGCCTCAACAAAAAGAGGGACTATAAATGTTCTTGTATTGGGGAACTTTTTTTCTCATTTTTTATGATCTCTTTGGGATACAAACTCTAACCTACTTCTTAATTCCCTGTTTGATTTTATACAATCCAGCATCTCCCAAGATTGGAATTCACTCTCTGTTTACCTCTATCCCTTAGATGTAGTTCCTTGAATTTTCAATATAAGTATCACCTCCTTCAAGAAGTCTTCCCTGATTTTCCCTGTTGTAAGGAGAATGCATTTCAAAATATTCAAAGAAAGAACAAATAAATGTTAAAATGGCAAATATAAAGATTGCTTTTTAAAGAGTTCAGAAATCAGGGTGAAAGTGGGTAAGGTTAGACCTAGGCAGCTATTAAAGAACTCCATTGACAAAAGCAGTAAGATCAAAAAGGGAATAAAACCAATCTATGTTTGGATACCCTATCTTAGCACTATTGTTCTATTAGAAACCAGAAGCGATGGAAATACAGGGAAGCCTGGAAGGATTTGCATGAACTGATGCTGAGTGAGATGAGCAGAAGCAGAAGAACACTGTACACCCTAACAGTAACATGGGGGTGATGATCAACCTTAATGGACTAGCTCATTCCATCGGTGCAACTATCAGGGACAACTTTGGGATATCTGCACAATTTCGGAGTGTCTGCGATGGAGAATAACATCTGTAGATAGAATACCATCCAGAGAAAGAATTGTGGAATTTGAGCAAAGACCAAAAACTATTACATTTAATTAATTTATTTATTTTTCTCTTTATTTTTTTTAAAGGCAAACGGGGTTAAGTGGCTTGCCCAAGGCCACACAGCACGGTAATTATTAAGTGTCTGAGACCGGATTTGAACCCAGGTACTCCTGACTCCAAGGCCGGCGCTTTATCCACTACACCGCCTAGCCGCCCCTATTACATTTAATTTAAAAAAAAAGTTATCTTATTATGTAATTTTGTTATCTCTTATACTTTATGTTTCTTCCTTAAGGATATTATTTCTCTTTCATCACACTGAACTTAGTTCAATGCCTACCATGGAAACAATGTAAAGACTAACAGACTGCCTTCTATGGAGGGGGCAGGGAAGCAAGATTAGGGGGAAAATTGTAAAATTCAAAATAAATAAAATCTTTCTTTAAAAAAAGGGATTGTCAGGGGCAGATGGGGGCACAGTGGATAGAGCACCAGCCCTGGAGTCAGGAGTACCTGAATTCAAATCCGGCCTCACACACTATAATTACCAAGCAGTGTGGCCTTGGGCAAGCCACTTAACCCCATTGCTTTGCAAAAAAAAAACCTAAAAAAAAGGATTGTTGTCTGACCCTAGAAAAAACTCCATTCTCAAACCTGAGACTAGAAATATGGATAAACAAAAATCTGAATAACAAATATATGGGTATATATATATGGAAATGTGGATAAAAATATCAAATAAAAAAAATCTTATTGGTGGAGAGTTAAACCTAGAATCAGAGAGTTACTTTATAAATATAAACAAAGCCTCAAAATATGGTTTGACCACAGAGCTGTAATGTTAGATAGAAAAAAGATGCAATTTTAAAAAATGAAAGTAAAATGTTCAAAATAAAAATTAAAGAAAATAAATGACTTTGCTAAAAAGCGAAAGAAATTATACTAGATTTCTAAAAATAAATATGGAGGTTCTGACCTAATATTTTCATGTGGCACTAGAAATATTAAAAAATAATCTGACTGAAAAAATTGAAAGAAATATTATGTATCTACTATAAACCCTGATAACCTGGAAAATAATACAGAGAGATATTTTAACAATCATCAAAATCACTAAAACTATAAGCAAATAAAAAGTTTGGATAGCATATTTCAAATAAATAATGAAATTACTTGAATCTATTAGACTCAGAAGTCAGTGAAAAGTAGAAGGAATTTACTTGTCATCTACTTCAAGAAATTCCAGATTTTACTTAACTGCAGCCAAAATCTCAAGTCTCAAAGTCATTTTTCAACATGCTGCTAGCTATTTAAAGAAGTTAAAGCTCTATACTCAGGCTCTCACAAGACTCTTCTAAAGGTATAACAAATAGTAGAAAATCTGGCAAAATATTTTTTTAGAAGGCATAAACTAAAGGTCCATTACATCAATGGATGTTTTACTCTGAAAAACTGAGTTTAATGCAACAAGGAAAGAAAGTGAACAAGTAAGAGCAAAATATTCTTTTGTGTTCATTCTTTTAATTCCAAGAGGAACTGTGAGGGGGGGGTCCCCATATGGCAAGTGACTATTTTTCCCTTAGAGAAGGGAAATTCCATTGTTGGGTAACCCATAGACAGGTTTCTACTACTGTCACACCAATCTTTATCCAGTGTGTTTCCCAGTAACTATTGATGTCTCTTCATTTTCATCAGAGAAAATGTAGCAAGAAAATGTTACAAAATTGCTACTCACCCATTCAAAAGCATGCTCTTTCCTTACACATACATCAGGGCTTGAGGGAGAGTGGCCTCAAATTTTAATTATAAAGATAGTGAAGCACATATGTAGGAAACATGAGGGATTAAAGGATACCTCGCAACCCTAACCCTGGAAGTACTTTTTGTCTTTTTCAATGTCCTCATCATATTCATCAAGGCCAAGGTATCAGGGAAGCAAGAACTGGTCCCTTTTCTGAGATGGACTAATATGGTATCTTGAAAGATTAATCAATCTACACATGGGCTAAGTTAAGAAATGTGCTCAGGCCCATGGACTGTGTTGATGAACTATATAATATGACTGCTACTACTACTACTGACTTCCATTGCTGGAACCATCTATTTCATGTATTTGTCTGTCTATTTATCTAGGCACTTCTCAAAATTCTTGCTTATTGAAGTTTAAGAAAAGAATACACGAAAGAGAAACAAAAGTGTCTTGTGTTCACAAACACATTAAGGGTAAGTTGGATGGAATAAGCACTGCCTATTCCCTACCTTCTGAAAGGAACATCCAAAAGGGCTTGGTCCTTTTGTATGAAAGCATAGTTCCTACTCTTTGCATCAGAATCATTAGACGTTCTGTCCCTTCAACCCAGCAAAAACCCTTCAGCATAATATATATTACTACCCCCCACATCTCCATCCAGGCATTCATCACTATGAGGAGGTTCACTAAGTCCTCATATATTTATCTGAAACCAGGGGAGGTATGTTGTGCAGGCTCTGTGCAACTCACCAGAACAAGTATTAACCTCATTGTTCACTCTCAGTCACAGTGTTATAATAGAGGATTGCTATGTATTCCTGATTGTTAAAATAGTTGATTGCTATGTATTCCTGATAGTAAGATATAAACTGTTCAACACTTTGAAATACAAAAACAGAAAAAAAAATCTAGAAAGTGATTATTTATTTGTGTGCACATCTTGAACTCCATCACAAAGAAGTCAAACAAAAGCGATTGCCAAAATGATATATTTAACTGCATATAGAATAGACACAATCCATCTTCTCCCACCTGTCTACTGAATGAGGGAAATTAGTTTTATAATCTATCTCTTAAGACCAAATTTGGTTCTTTAAATTCCTTATTGAGGTAATATTTCAGCTGCCTTCTGGTTTTATCTTTGTTTACTTTATTTTCTTCTAATTTTATTTACTCAGTGTTATATTAGTTTATACAAGTGTTCTTATGTTTCTCTCAATTTTTTATATGTGTGAGTTTTTACTAAACCCCAAGTATTTTAATATATGTAGGCATTTGAGTGTTTGCACATATCAACTTTCTATCTATATCTACCATCTATCTATCTATCTATCTATCTATCTATCTATCTATCTATCTATCTATCTATCCATCTATCTATGTTTGTTCATTCTGAAACTTAGGGAAACCTACCTTGCATCTAATAGTTTTGAATATTTTTGTGCAGCTTCCTTTCTAGATGTAGGCTAGAGAGACAAGGAAATGAAGGCAAAGCATATACACTTTTGGTCTACAGCTGCTTCCAACATGGGGTAACTGAAACTCCACTGCCTCAGAAAGAGAAGGAAAAGCTTCCCTTTGAGGGAAGCATATGCATGTTTTAAGAGCAATAGCTAATGATTAAGGGATTGTAAATTCTAGCTGATTATTCAGAAAGGAACATAATATTAATTATCTTCTTGCCTTGTAAATGAATTGGCTGAGAAGCAGGGTAAAGCTAATCTAGATCATGTCCTGATATGATTCAAAGAAAGGATATTGTATACCTACTAATAAAGGGATGATACCTCATGGAAAAAAGAAAGTAAACATGCTCTCCCCAGAAGATAGCTAAGCCAGGGGCCTCTGAAAGTCTCTTTTGTCTAAATATGTTTTAATTCCTATGCCAGTAGAAGAAAAAATTACTTTTATCTCTTAAAAAATTTGAGTCATCATTAATTTTCTGAATCTGAAAAATAAGGAAAATAATACAGGCAGATAAACATAAAGAGTTTATAAGGTTGTTTCATGATATAATGAATATATCATGTTTAGTAATCGCTAAAGCATAAGTAAAGGAATTATTGTTATATTTACACATGTTTGTAGTAGGCATTAATTTTATTAGTGAATTATCTTGTGCTCAAAAATTCTACAGGGGGATTAAATCCAAAATAAATGGGAGATCAAAAGTCTAACTATGAAAAACAAAGCCAGAGACAGACAGACAGAGACAGAGACAGACAGAGATAGAGATAGAGACAGAATTCAACAATACTTCACACTAAATAAAGGTAAATGTTACAAAATGACATAGAATAAGTATGTCTCCAAAGAAGATATAGGTGAAGTAAAGCTCGCCCACTACGTTGCAGAGGCATGATATTCATCAAAGTAGATCACTGCTTATTTTATCATAATTTTTATGTATACTTTTACCAATAACATTTTCTTTTTTGTGCTTTTAAAAATATTCTGTAATATGATATGACTCTCTGGAAGAGGCTGAGAGATAAAGGGAAAATTTAAGTGTGAACAGTGAAATATATCCATGCATATTGAAGACATAACAAATAAGAATACTAAAGATATATATATATATATATATATATATAAATTTATAAATATAAAATATATGAAAAAATTAAATATTTATGTTAAATCTAAAAGGTCACCAATAGTGATCCTCCCTCAAAGAGGAAGGAAGAAGATTCTTATTCAATGAATATTTGAAAAAAAATGACAGTGAAAGAGGAAAAATGAAAATTCATTCTTTTTAGAAGATTTTTGGAAAATCCTGCCTGTCCTCTCAAATCATCACACATCCTTATATATAATTGCAAGTAATCCAGTTAGTTTGAAGACTAATCAAATAGTTATACTGAATATCCAACTCTAAGGCAATCTTTTGAAAAAAAAGTCTTTGCTATTGGAAGATCCTTTACTAAACCTAAAGACATTAAGAAGACACCATCATTTTTGAGTAAATGGCTCAGTTTCAGGACTCTGTAACATTTCCTTTATTTATTTATTTTGATTTTTTTTTGATGTTTTACTTTTCCAAATACATATTATGAAAGCTTTTTTAAATCATTAAATATGCCTATGAATATTTCTAAATTACACAATTTCCTTCCACCCTCCCTTTCCACCCCCTCCCTCAATGACAGTCAGTTAATATTATACTTACTTATTTGTGTTAAACATGTTTACAGGTTAGCCATTTCTTGTATGAAGAATTAGGGTTAAGGGAAAGAAATACATAAGATTTTTTTAAGTGAATGTAGTGTTTTGTTTTTGTTTTGTTTTGTTTTTCTTCCTCTGATTGGGGATAACATTATCCATAGCTGGTCTGATAGAATTGTCCTAGCTCTCTGAACTGCTGAGAGTTGATCATCTTAGTTGAACATCTCACAGTGTTCATGTTAATGTATACATTGTTCCCTTGGTTCTGTTCCCTTTGCTTGGTATCAGATCCTGTAATTCCTTCCATGATTCTCCAGAGTCCAATCAATTATGGTTTCCTTTTTTAATAAATATTTTATTTGTTTTCCAATTACACACAATAGTAGTTTCTACCTATCATTTTTGTGAGATTTTGAATTTTATAATTTTCCCCCCACACTCCCCACAGAAAGCAGTCTGATAATCTTTACATTGTTTCCATGCTATACATTAACCAAAATGAAATGTGTTGAGTGGAAAATCATATTCTGGAGGAAAAAATAAAATATTAGAGATAACAAAATTATGTAATACATAAGACAACTTGAAGGTAATAGTCTTTGGTCTTTGTTATAACTCCACAATTTTTTTCTCTGGATACAGATGACATTCTCCGTTGCAGATATGCTAAAATTGTCCCTGATTATTACACTGATTGGATGAGGTTGCCCATCATTCCCATCTTGCTATTAGGGTATACAGTGTTCTTCTGATTCTGTTCATCTCACTTAGCATCAGTTCATATAAGTTTCTCCAGGCTTTTCTGAAACCCAATCCCTCCTGGTTTCTAATAGAACAAGAGTGTTCTGTAATTTATATATACCACAATTTGTTCAGTCACTCCTCAATTGATGGACATTCACTTGATTTCCAATTCTTTGCTACCACAAACAGAGCTACTAAGAATATTTTTGTACAAGTGATATTTTTACTCTTTTTCATGATCTCTTCAGGGTGTGACCCAGTGGAGGTATTGCTGGATCGAAGGGTATGCTCATTTTTACTGCCCTTTGGGTGCATTTCTAAATTGCTCTCCAGAAAGGATTGATCAGTTCACAGCTCTATCAGCACTGTATTAGTGTCCCAGATTTCCTACATCCCTTCCAACATTGCTCATTTTCCTTTCTGGTCATATTGGCCAGTCTGAAAGGTGTGAGGTGGTAACTCAAAGACACTTTAATTTTCATATCTTTAATCAGTAAAGATTTAGATCAATTTTTTCACATGACTATGGATAGCTTTGATTTCGTCATCTGTAAATTGACCTTGTATATCATTTGACTATTTGTCAATTGGGGAATGGCTTTTCCTTTATAAATTTGACAGTTCTCTACATTTATGGTTTCTTATAGAATAAACTTATTCCATAATATTCATGTACTATACTTGTTTAACAATTCCCCAATTGATGGAATCCCCTTTATTTCCAATTCTAAGAATACTTGGAACAGGTGGAACTTTTTCCCATTTTTTATGATTTCTTCTGGGTATAGTCCTAGAATTGGAGTTTCTTGGTCAAAGGGAATGAATAGTTTTATTGCTCTGTGGGCATAGTTCCGTATTGCTCTCCAGAATGGCTGGATCACTTCACAACTCCACAAACAATGCATCAATGTCCCAATCCTCCCACAGGCTCTCCAACATCGATCCTTTTCCCTTTTAGTCATCTTAGCCAATCTAATAGGTGTGATGTCATGCCTTAGAGTTGTTTTATTTGCATTTCTCTAATCAATAATGCTTTGTAACTTTTTTCATATGAATATATATATATATATGTATAGTTTTAATTTCTTCATTGGAAAACTATCTATTCATATCCTTTGACCATTTATCAACTGGGGAATGACTTGCCACCTTATAAATCTGATGTAGTACTCTATATATTTTAGAAATAAGATCTTTATCAGAACTCCAGTTGTAAAGATTGCTTTCCAGCTTTCTGCATATCTTCTTATTTTGGCAGTATTGATTTTAGTAGTGCAATTTTTTAAATTTAATATAGTCAAATCATTCGTTTTGCAGTTTATAATGTATTCTAGTTCTTGTTTTGTCATTTGTCCCCTCTCCATAGATCAGAAAGATAGAATATTTCTTTGTCTATTAGTTTATCTATGGAGTCACCCTTTATATACCCATTTTGACCTCATTTTTGTATGGAGTGTGAAATGTGGGTCTCTGTCTAGTTTTTGCCATATGTGCCATTTCATTTTATTGAATCACTCTTTCTGGATTAAGTTCCAAACTCCTTAGTTGATTCAGTCATTCATTCAAAGAATGTTTATCAAATTTTGACTATGTGCCAACACTGGAATAGACATTGAAGATAGAAAAGATAGAAAAATATTGCAAACAAACAAAATCAATATACTTCCCCAAATGCAAGGAATTTGCCTTCTTTTGGGAAGAAAGTAATTAACCAAAGAATAAATTAGTGAGCATTTAGCAAAATAAAAACTATGCACAAATACTTTCTGAGAGGAGCACAAAAGCAACTGGGGGGAACAGAATGACAGCTAAGTTTGAAGGCAGTTAGAAATTTCATGCTACAGAGCTAAGAATACAATGCATTCCAGGTCCCAGGGACAGCATGTGCAAAAGTTCCTGGGAGATAATAGTAGGACTGTAGCATAAAAATATGGCAGTTGGATGTAATAAGCTTGGTTGGAGACACATCGAGATGAGACTTAAAAGCAAAATAGAAGAGTTAGGAATTTTATCCTAGTGGAAAGGAGTCCCTGGAACATCTTAGCAAGAAAGAGACATGGTCAGACTTGTGCTTAAGGAATATCAGGTTATTAATGAATGTTGAGATTGGATTTGAAAGGAAAATTCTTGCTATTGAGGAGACTAAATATGAAATTGTTGGAATTTTTGGACTAGAAGTAATAAAAACCTGAGATTATCAATTCAAATCAAATCATCAGGCATTTAACAATCATTTACTATGTTCCAGGGACTATCATAACCTCTGTGGATATGAATTCAAACACAAATAACAACAGTTCTTGACCTCAGCAGAAGGATACATATAAAAGGAAGCTGAAAAGTGAAAGAATATGAATGGGAAGTCTAGAGAAAGAAGGATGGCTGCTCTAGGTACTTTCTTAAAATGTAGGTTCCCCTCAAAAGCCAACATTTGGAGAAGAGGTTGAAGTAGTGGAGTTCAATGTCTCTGCAATTCAATATAATAAAATTATACATTATGAATAGACCACTATGTTAAGTGCTGAAGGATTTTTTTAGACTACATTCTAATTGATCTCTTTAGCACCTGACATATTTATGACACTGACTTTTCTTGAACCTCCTGCCTCTCTTGACTGATGTTCTTACCCTTCTTTACAGTATCCATGTACACTCTCATGTGAGGATGTTCTCCAAGAACATGGGTTAAGTTTTTTTCTATTCAGTCATTTGGAAACTCAATCAATTCCTATAATTTAAATAATGATTTAACATAAATATATTAATCTCTCTATATAGTCCTTATCTTTCTCCCAAGCACTGTTCTACCATCATCAACTGTTTGCTAGATATTTCCATCCATTGTTGCTATTGTTGACTCTTTTCAATTGTGTTCCATTCTTTATGATCTCATTTGGAGTTTTCTCAGCAAAGGAATTAGAATAACTTGCCATTTGTTTCTCCAGCTTATTTTATAAATTTTATAAACTGATGCAAACAAGGTTAAGTGATTTGCCCAGAGTCACTCAGCTATTAAGTTTCTGAGGCCAGATTTAAGCTCATGAACATAAATTTTCTTGTTTCAAAGCCCAATGCTCCATCTACTGAACTACCTAGTTGCCCCATTTCTAAATGTCACATATTTTTACCATTGTAATTGTTGTCAATGTTCTCATCATCAAGTTTCTTCTTCTTCTTCTTCTTCTTCTTCTTCTTCTTCTTCTTCAACATCATCATGGATATCACCAGCCCCCACCTCATTTTTATCTTGTTATTTCTGGTGCAAAGTTCATTTTCAATTTGCAGAAAAAATTTAAGAAAAGAAAAGACATTTGCCTCCTTTTAATTGTCAGAAATCATCTCATTTATCCTCTTTTGTTCTTAAAGGAAAGATCCAAAAGAATAAAATTTTTTTTGTTACTCTTGACATCCTCAACTAACCTCAACTCATTTTGAGGGCTGGAACTCTTGGCACTATTTTCATAAGATAGTGCCATCATCTCCTATTCATCTTCTGTTACTTTGGTTCCAACTTTTGTGATTTTCAAAATCTAAGTTGGCTGGTGAATTCCTTGGATATTCATGTCATCTTTCCAGCAATTACTATTTTCCCTCTTCACTGAAATTCTTTCCTATTGTGTCTCCAGAATTTCATTATTAAGAGTTTCTGATCTCTCTTAAACTCCCTTTATTTAAAAAACAAAACAAAAATGGTTTTGCCTAGAAATCATTTCTACATTGATATTCCTAAAGCAAATGACTGACCATTTTTTAATGATCTTGAATATTCAGTAGCTTCCTATTCTTTCTAGAATAATTAGACTAGTTAAACTAATTACAAATTATTCCCTTAACCTCCCCACTATAGCCAAATTATCCTACTGTACTTCTACTTGTATGCTATTCTACTTCATATTTCCTTTTCTAGAGACATTCTCTCCTCCAAGCCTGAAATGTTTTTCCCACCTTGCCTCTATCTTTAAGTTAGTTCTAAGACTCAGCTCAGAAATTGTCTCCTATAAGAAGTCTTCCTAATTCCTTCAATATTAGTACTTCCTCCAACCCCTCCTGCCCAGCTACTAAAAGTCAACACTTTCTAGGCAAGGGGATGGCAGAGTAGATAAAGTTTTCAGCCTAGAGTCAGGAAGACATTATTTCAGATGATACAATTATGATGATGTGGCCCTGGCTAAGTCTTTTAACTTCAGTCTGCCACAGTTCCTTCATCGATGAAATAGGCACTTATCTCAAGGCTCAAATTAGATAATATTAGATATGAGGCATATTATATAATTAGATATTAGAAATATTAAGTATTTCCAAAAGTATTGCTTATCGTAGTGTAGGTGATTTATAACATATATATATATGTATATATCTAGTAAGTACAATATACATATATATATGTTTATATTCTTTTTCCCTCTATTGCATTACACATATATTCATGTATAAGTACATATATTTTATAACATATTCTTCATATATTACTATGTATACAATATATATCTATGTAATGTATATGACATGATGCCATTCATCCTTTATTTTTTATTTTTTATTTTCTAGGGGTTTGGGGGTTTTTTTGGCCAGGCAAATGGGGTTAAGTGGCTTGCCCAAGGCCACACGGCTAGGTCATTATTCAGTGTCTGAGACTGGATTTGAACCCAGGTACTCCTGACTCCAGGGCCGGTGCTTTATCCGCTACGCCACCTAGCCACCCTGAGTCCTTTATTTTCGAAGAGGACCAATGGCAACATGGGATGATATTTTACCTCATATGGAAATTAGTTTTAGAAGGGAAAACTGCCCAAGTTGGCCACCTTGTTCTCTCTCTTGCAGACTTCTTGAAATCCAGTGATAACACAAAGGCCAAGACCTCAGGATGCTGTAGGTGACCTTGGTTTCTTCCATATCTGACCATATCTGCACACCACGTGCATCAGCTGCCTCTCCTTTTTCCACTCCAGGGGAAGTCTTCCAATGCTTGAGATAGATATCCTAATAAGATACTTATGTGAGTGTTTGTTGTTGTTTTTGTTGTTGTTTGTCCTTTGGCGTTGAAGAAGACCGAAACAACATGGAGGTGCTGTCATGACAAGCACGTGAATTGGATTGGAATGAGGGGGGCTGCATTCAGTAACCAGTCTCAGTTTCTCTTCTAGAGTCATCTGGGTCCAGTGGCCAGATGTGGACAACTGGAGGTGCCCCTGGATGTGACTCAATCAGGGTTGAGTGCCATGTCCAAGGTCACGCAGCTCACAAACGTCAAGTATCTGAGAGTAGATTTTATGTGAACAAATGTATGTGTGCATATTTCTATATACAAAATTCATTCAGGTCCATGTTGTTTTCTACAAGTATGATGTAAACTCTTTGAGGAACAGAACTATTTTCCTTTTGACTTTCCTTCCCCAACACCAAGAATAATGCCCTTTATTCAGTAAGTGCTTTAAAATTATTTGCTGTGCTAGATTTAATTGATAAGACATTGGGTCTGTTGTCATTGAGTTAATGTTTTAGAAGGATGATATCCATAGAGATAGCTATAATTAATAATTTTGCATGGTAAGTACATTTGATTGTGAACTACTTAAGAGGTAGGACTGTTTTTTTTTTTTTAATTGGCTTTTGTTTGTTTGTTGATTTGCTTTTGCCTTTCTTTATATTCCCAGCTCTGGGGACAGGGCCTGATATAAATTAGGTATTTCGTGTAAGTGACAAAACAAAGTGTTATGTGAAGACTGAAAGAGAAGGTGGGAGAGAACTAGGGAAAGTTTTCCAAAAGATAAAATTTAAGTTGTATTTTAAAAGATGGGTAAGATGTAGAACAGTGAAGAGGGAGTAGTTCCATGAGACAAATATGTACATAGAATCATCAATTAATCACTGTTGCCACTTGCCTACCTTAGCTTAGAAACCCAAAGTATATTAAAACAGGTAATTGAAATGGGACCTCTCTGGGAAAGCAGGTTAATTCATATAGGGCTTTTCTTTTGAACCTAATATACCTGTCATTTTACTAGGACAGGGACTTTTGAATTTCTCTGATAAGTGAGACTGTATGTTTATTATGTATCGTAATGTTATTCTTCTGCATTAACGTGGAGTATTTTGGGGGCAAGAAATTCATTTGGACTTAGAACAAAGGCAATAGTGGTTTTAAAGTAATGGGGAGAATGGGTGCTGCCTCTTCTCATGCAGGGACAACAGTGAGGAAGATGAAGAAGAAGACTGCCCATTGCATTTAGACTTTATAATGACTCGGATGTGTTAAGATTCAATATTCCACAGACACTTACAATAGGAAAAACATTCGGGAAATAATCCCATCAAAATGTATATGGTGAGGAGAGAGGGAGAAATACTTATCAAATTGTATTTGTGGGATACTTTTGCCTAACCAACTTTCAAGCTCTGTTCCCAGGTTCATAGATGTTAGATTCTATAGGGGCTGATCCAAGTTGAGTTTTTCATCACAATATAATGTTATAGCAAATGCTAATGGCTTCTTGGTTAGAGGCTGTGTTGATATAGTTAACAAAGTGAACAGGCTTGGGATTTCTCTTTCATTTCAGAGGTATTCACAATTCCATATATTTGCTGTCTATATGAAAATTTGGTCCTAGGCTCGACACCTGTCCTCAGTCTGGTCTGTTTATTCATATCCTTCCTTCTTTCTTTCTTATATCCTTCCTGGCTAACAGTCTTCTTAAATACAAGACAACTAGTCAAGCATACATTTGGAGAAAGTATAAATTCCATGAGAATATCTGGGTGAAGGTCCTCAATAGAACAAAGGAAGCTACAGGAGGGTGGGAGAAAGGGGGAAATAATAAGTTCCATATTGTGTGTTGATGGCTCATGGGCAATTAAGGAATTTGGACTGGATCTCATGGGACAGATTAAACCAAAAAAAAAAGATAATTTATAACCCTTTTAAACACCTTATTAGAAGGATATTGCAAGGGTTTATTGTCCAACATAGCTTGATGTGGATTAGTGGGGCTTTGAATGGTGCAAAAGTTGATTTACTTTGATTTGTAAAATGATATATATCCCATATGGAGATAATTCTCTATTCACATAATTAAAACACAATTTGTTAAAATAAAACATTTTTCAAATTAAAATAAACACACCATAACACAAAGACCTCTGATCACTTTGTCATGGGCCAGTTGTTAAGTGTTTTTCCTTTTATTTCCTATCTCAAGAAATTATGAATACTAAAATCTACTGCAAAAAAAAATTCTCCCTTGGATTGAAAAAGGAAGTTTAACTTGACTGCAAAATCATGATACAGTCAATGAAATCCCCAAAACAAAATTCATCAGTTCAAATGCCAAGCCACCATTCCTTGACTCTTGTGGTTTTAAGTCTCCTCCCAATTATTCAGGAAGGGAACACATCCAAGAAGAAAAGAAGGGAGGAGTGTGAGGTGGAAATGATGATTCATTGCCACAAACTCAAGTAATAGAATAATCCATTCATCTATTTTTAAGGTCATCTGTTTTTCTGTGCCATTATGCTAATGAATCATTGCCTGTTTAGGCTTGGGGAGTAGGACCTTTCAACACCTGAAAGAAAGAGACACTGTTTGAAACTGTCTTCTTGGGTAGAATGCCAATAAATTTTGTGACATGTTCTCGTTCCCAAACAGTTAGCTAGAGAAAGAACTGCATTCATGCTCTAACCTTTGCGAGGTTATGTTCATCCTGGAATGACCTCAAATGGAGTGAGATCTGAATGTGTTTGCATCATGGCCAATGTCACTTGCAAAGCTTCATATACAAGATTTGCCCATGTTGAGGTTGGTCTTTTAGAAATAGACCAGGGCAAATGAGGAGGAAGAACATCAGAGATTTTCTCTGTAAAGAGAGAATTCATTAATTCAAGATGATTTTTAATGACAGACTTAAGTCATGTATGCATTGAACTTGTTCAACATGAAGTTTGGGGCCAAGAAAGTAGTTACTTCAGTCATCATCAAGCTTATGTCTTGTTCTAACAACTTTGTTTTGGAAGTTTCGATTTTTGAAACCAGAGCTCTAAGTATCTCATTTCAGGAATGGATTTGATATTAGGAAATGCTTTATTTCCATAGATGTATGTCACACAAAAACTGTATAAATATGAAATAGTACTCTCTGCAGCCAGTCACATCATCATTTGGCAGGCAATAATAAAACTCATGTCCAGGTCTTGATTTCACTCTAGGTGCTTTTTGGGTTTTCAACTTTGATGACTTTTAAGACAGAAAAAGTGGAGTTCCACATTTCTTAGAAGATTGTTGATGTTGATGATGATACTTTTTTTTTAGTTGTGGTGAACTCTTTATGACCCCAGTTGGGATTTTCTTTAGAAAATAATTTTCTTGGTATGGAAGTTGCTTGCCATTTCCTTTTCTAGCTCATTTTACAGATGAGGAACTGAGGCAAACAAGGCTAAATTACTTGCCCAGGCTCACAAACCTAGTAAGTATCTCAGACCTGGATTCTTGACTCCAGGTCTGGCACTCTATTTACTGTACCATCTAGATGTCCATTCCTTTTTCTAACATAATAAATTGCCAGTTAAATTTGGACCCCTATATTTCAGAAATATGTAGCCAGCAGAGCAGGTGCCTCAGCAGGCTCCTTGTAAATGGAGGCAGCTTCTATAAATTAATAGGGGAAAGAAAAAACATAATGAAATTGTGAGGTATTAAATTGGGTAGTTGTTCATATAATTTTCTATAAGAAAGATGAAGTTCAGAAGTAATACTATGACTATTTTAAAGATATGTTATATTATAAATTTATAGCTATATCATAGATTTCTCTTAAAAGAACAAAAATCCCATTCACAGAATCAGATAGTTAGTTTGAATATCCTTCAATTTGCCATAGGTCTCAATCTCAGGATTATGCAGAGGAGTAGGGAGAGGTGATAACAAGGCAATCATAGGGATACTGAAGTTTAAAGGAAAAAAAAAAGGTGATTGACTTTGTTAATTCTAAGACAATAAAATTATTAGGAGAGTTAGGAAAGGAAAAACACATAGTTAATGATTAGAATAAGAAAATAAATTTAGAAAATTTCCAAAATTAATGCAATGATAATGAAGAATTTTGATAAAGAGGGAAATGAGGATATTGACTAGAGGAAAAAGAAGGGTCTATTAAAACTATTTAATCTCCATCATAGAGGAACATAGGGGAGATCTGATCAAATCTAAATACAAGGGTCCATCGAGAAATCAATAGAGTTTTTTATAACTGGGAATTGCTTTTAAAAAGATGCATTATTATTTACAATATTGTTATACCCTAAAGATCACAGGATCTTTTGATTCTCCCTGTCAGTGAACCTTCCTCATGTTATGCTATTTAATGATAACTACATGGTGTGTGGACTAGAATGCTTGACTTGGAGACAGGAAGACCTGTGTTGAAATTCTGCCTTGAATAGTTACTATCTGTATAACCCTGTACAAGTTACTTAACCTGACCCAGTTTTTTAAAATGGTAATAATTCAGGCAAACTTTGAAAATATTGTGGATTCTATTCTAGACCACCCTAATAAAGCAAATATTTCATTAAAGCGAGTCACAATTTTTTTTGTGTGTTTCCCAGCACATATAAAAGTTATATTTATACTCTGTTTAGTTTCTGAAGTGTGCAATAGTATTATTTTGATCCTTCAGCAAATACTAATCTTTTTTTTTCTAGTGGAGAGTTTTGCCTCAATATTGACAGCTGCCGACTGGTCTGGATGGTGCTTGCTAAATATTGGGATGGCTATGGCAATTTCTTAAAATGAGAAAACAATGCAGTTTGCCCCATCTATTTACTTCCTTTCACAAAGGATTTCTATGTAGCATATGATATTGTTTGATAGCATTTTACTACAATTGAAACTTTTTCAGAATTGTCTTCTAAGACATCCTTCTAAGACATTGCCACTGCTTTATCAACTAAGTTTATTTAATATTATTCAATATCAATTAAGTTCCTGTTAGACTAGTGGCTCAGGAAGTGTTACATTCTTGCCAGCTAACTTATCCTTACCCAAGTGAACATTGAAGGGTTGGGAGACAAGGGAGACAAGGGTGACTAGTTTTCCAGGTACTCCAAGGTCTCCATTTATTAAACCAAATACAAGTGCTTAAATATCCTCCTAGTCCCTGGTCCACTCCCACTCCCATGGCCCTCTGCAATCAATATTAAAAAAAAAAACAATGTTCTGGTGCTCAAAGACACCGGGTGATGAAAGTTTACAGTATGCCTACATATAATAGTCCCTTATAATCAATGTGTCTCAGGGAATAGGGAGATCCAAGGAAAGAGAGAGAGGGAGGAATGACTGGCCAGTGTGGCAGTCAGAAAACACATTTATGAAGTTCTTCATTTTATTATGAGTGTGATTTGTGGTGCCCTCAAACAATTATAATAGTAGCATCAAAGGTCACTGATCACAACTCACCACAATCAAGGTAATAACAATAACAACGATGAAAATAATAATAATAATAATAAAACATTTTAAATATTAAAAGAATGGCCAAAATGTGATGCCAGAGACATAATGTGTGAACATGCTTTTGGAAAATGGTACTGATAGATTTGTATAATAAAGGTAGCCACAAATCTTCAATTTGTAAAAAATGCATTATTTATAAAGTGAAATCCTAAAAACTGAGGTAAACTTGTAATAGCACATACCTTCTGTGCTTTTGGGAGAATCAAATGCTTTCCTCTAAAGGGCTTTGAAACTTTAAACTCTATTTAAATGCCAGCCGTTTTTTATAATATGATTTATGCAGTTATTAGAATGTGAGTCCCTAGAGAACAGGGAATAGCTTGCTTTGCTATTTGTATCCATGTCACTCAGTTCTGGGTTTCACTCATAGTAAACACTTAATATATTTTTTCATTGACTTGGATAGCATTATATTTTATTGACAGTTTTCTCTGCATAATCAAGGAGTTTAACTTTAGAAATTCTTTCATTCATTCAACCACTATTTTGTTAAGCTGTTATGTATAATATATTCTACTAAGAATAAATGAATGGATCGATATAGAGAAAAATTTCAACACAGAAAGGAAAAGTCAATGGAGGGTCTAGGGCTTAGGTGCTTTCCTCTCTCTTCTCATTCCTTGTGATAAGGAATTTGAGATTGAAGTTCTTGACTATGGTTTGGAAATTCTGCTACAGGGGAGTTAGTAGGGAAATTAATTGTTACACAAATCAGAAATAATAGATGTTTGAAGGAGGGGAGGAAAACAAAGGAAAAATAGTCATACTAATGAATTGTTATGTCCTGGCCCAATCATTCTGGAAAACAATCAAAAAGGTTTAAAAAAACTGGCCATACCCTTTGATCTAAAAATATCACCATTCATTTACATGTGTGTATGTATATATATATATATATATATATGTTGATAGAGATAGAGATAGAGATATAGAGATATCGATATAGATAGAGATATATAGATATAAAGATATATATAGATATATAGATATAAATATGTATATATGTTCTTTTTTTTGGAGTGTCAAAGGTTTGGAAATCAAGGGGATACTCATCAGTAGGGGAAAAGCAAAGAAAGTTTTTGTGATTTTTTTTGATGGTGTGTTATTGTGCTGTAGGGTATGATGAAAGAGTAATTTCTGAAAAACATGGCAAGATCTATACAAACTTATGCCAAGTGAAGGGAGAAGAACCAGAAGATTATTATGTATAGGAACAGCAATGACATAATGATGCTCAACTGTATAAGACTTGGCTACTTTGATTGATGGAATGATCAAAATAATTCCAAAAGTCTCATGATTAAAAAATTCTATCTAAAGAGAGATGATGGATTCTTGGTGTAAAGTAGAAGTTCTTATTTTCCTTATTTTTCTTGCCTTTAAAAATATGGCTAATACAGTATGACCATGTTATAATTGATATCACATTGCTTAGCTTCTTAGTGATTGGGGGACAGATAGGAAGGAGGGAAAGATTTAGAAATGAAAATGTAAAAAAGACATTTAAAAAGAGATGTTTTTTAAAAAGAAATTGATTAATGAATAATATAATGCTTGCTTTTATTTCATAAAATTTATATTACCTATATGGGGTAAATTATAAAAGATCTTAAATTTTATGTAATTTATAAAGAGATTATTTAAGGGATTTATCAACTAAATTAGATGCATTCAAATTCAATTACAGAATTTGAAATGTAAGTCTTAGGAAATAAATTATATAATTTAATTTGTTTTTGCATATAATAAATTAATATCAAACATAATGGTACATACATATATCTAACTATATATAGTTAGATAGATATGTTTGTGTGTTTTGGTGAAAATAATATTTAATGTCATCCTGTTTTTCCTCATGTTTTATATGACAACAACTTGTCAGTCTTCTCTGGTTGGTCAAACATAAGTTCAAAGCAAAGGAGATGTTCATCACTTGCATAATAGCTAAACAAACTGTGGTATAATACTGAAATGGAATATTATTGTGTTCAAGAAATGGTAACTACGATGACTACAGAGAAGCCTGGAAAGTTCTACATGATCTGGTGCAGAGTGAAGTAAAACCAAACCAAAACAAAACAAAACAAGACATGCACAACAAATTCAATAATGTCAAAGGAGGAAAAGCCTCCCTCCCCCCATAATCCTCAAAACATTCCACACACATATCAAAAATGAATATTACAAAACCATAGAGTAGGTAAACATGGTTTGGAAAGAGAAGATGAAACCTACAACCAACTCCTTTGCAGAGATAAGAGGTCCATGAATTTAGTACTTTGCTAGTATTTTCTGGTTCTTTACATTTTGATCAGTTCTACTGATTTTACCCCTCTTTTTCTTTTTTTCTCAGTCTTTTAAAAATATTATTTGTTATATGGGATCACTCTATGAAAAGACAAGGGATACTGGGGATAATTGCAATGATGCAAAAAAATCCAATAAAATCACCTTTAAAAAGCTTGATAATTCATATAATATTCTGAGTCATGTCATTTTTATGAAGACTATTAAAATCTAATTAAACTCCCCTCCTATATCTTTCTTTTCTTCTAAATTTAAGAAATAAAGCATTCCAAAAGGTAATCAAAATCATTTTAAGGAGATTTTCTTTGATTTTTTTCATCCTGGAATATCTGTGTTGATTGATGATTATTAGTTCATAATGTGCAAATGAAAAAAATGAAAGCATCTACATCATAATCTTGTAATGACATGAATATTTTGTTTGGGGGGCAGAGAGGAAGAGGCTAAGAAGAGAAAAGTAGGTTTTAGCAAAATTACACTTTTCAACCTTTTGGGCACTATTCACTCATTATGGTTCAAACCTCCAATCATATCTAAGACACAGCCAAGGGGACAAATACCACATTGGCTTGTAAATCATTTTATATTAGAACGCCAGTTATGTGACCATAACTCTTTTTATCAAGGCAATCCCTCTGCAGGTGTTCTTTTCTATCACATCATCACATTCTGTTTAGCGAGACTGATATATTGGATGATTATGAAGGTTTGGAATCCCCTGGTGAAAAGCAGCATAGGTGTAAAATTCATACCCAAGAGAATTTACCCCAAAGGTGTGACCAGGTCAAGAGCTTGGTTTATTCTAGCTCACACACCACTGAATAAAGCAAGGGGAAATACAAAGACAGCTAGAGGAGTCGTGTATCAAAATTTAAGGACTGGAGGGGATTTGAAGTCTATGTCATTCAGTATTCTCCTTTAAGAGATGAGAAAACAAAACCAAGAAGTTAAGCAATGCATCTAAGGCTACACAGAGGGTAAATGTGGCATGATTTGATTTGGGTTTCCTGACTTCCAACTCTGCACTTATTCATTAGACCGTCAATCTGTCAGTGTACCAACTATTTGTGTGAATCAACTTCTATGTTTTTATGTAGAATGAATTCCCTACATGTAAGCAAGATCATTCTTGAAACAAATCTTCAATTCTTTGTCCTAGATAACCAATCCCTGCTAAATTGTTTAATAACAATGGAATTATTAGCTGATTAAAACAATTTTTGAGCCCTTTCAGGGGAATTTGTATTTTCATTGAGTATTTTTGAGTACTTTCCCTGTACTGTTTTCTCATTGGTGGAGATCATTGTCCTGTGTCTGTGAAAGGGGGCAGCAGAGAGGTCAAGAGTGAGAAAGTGCAAGTCTCTTCTATAAACTTTCTTCAAATATTGGGATTCTTCTGTAATCATCAGCTTGCTACACTAAATATTCAGGGAAGTTTTCCTTGGGTGAGAGCTAGGACTCCTCTCCTTGTCTCTCTCTCTCTCTCTCTGTCTCTGTGTCTCTCTCCCCTAATGGAGGAATTCCTTCACTTTGTGTGGTCTGATACATACCTACATACATACATACATACATACATATATATATATACATATATAATACAAACATATATATATATATATATGAATAATTTATTAATTACTTTGCACCTACATTGTGGAACTGGTACTTAGAAAGGGATCAAGACTTGGATAAACAGTTTGGGGTTCTCTTTTCCCACATTAATGAAACAGTGATCAGAAGATAGTTTTAACTTGAAAATCATATGCTCTGGTCTAATAGTATTTAAGAAAGATATAATTCTAGCCAGGTGTCCCTTCTATCTGAAGAGAGCACAATGGCCAAACTTCTGGCTTCCATTTCCTGCTTCCTTTCCTGGAAGGAACAAGAGACTCCCTTGGAACAGGGTCGGGGTAGAAGAGGCTACAGATGTATATCCTGGCTCCCTTCAAGTCACACAACGATACCCCCATGCTTCATATTGGGGATACTATCTTGCAAAATAAGAAAATCACTCAGACCTAATTGAGTTCCCAGTTGCCTTTCTTCATTCTTTTATACAGTTCTCATTTTTCTGAAATCACCATATGGTCGATTTCTTTAATTTTTTTTTTTTTTTAGAAATTTGCCAGTGAGACTATCTCTAGGTGATTCTTGAAGCATCTTAATTTGTTGACATTAGAAGGCAAGTCCTTATATGTGAAAAAAGTGTACACTACCCAAATTATCTATAACCATAAATTTATTATTAATACTTTTCATGTGCCACTGTGGTCCAATAACCCAGGAGTCGATGTACTAAAGAAATGAAAAACAACATTAACATTTGCACTTCTTGTTATAAAACGAAACCATATGACATAATAAATAAATAAATGAATTCGGTGAAACAAACCTAGCTCCACAGATTTTCCTTTGATAAATAAAGGAGTTGGTCAATTTGGTTTTATTGCTGCCCAATGTCAATAAATTCAAGGGAGAATTGGTCATCTCCATTTGCAGTAATCATAACAAATCTGAGCAAATAGATCATCAGAAAGATAAAGAGATTTTGTCCCAACATTTGCTGCAAAGTTAAAGTTTTGGAAAATTTCTACAAAGAACCTGAATAGACCTTTAAAATTATATCACTCTTCATCTTGTTACCCACCTACTTCATTGTGCAGGTAGGCACTGTAAAATATGTATTGGAAAAATATAGACTGGGTAAGGTGGTACATGCCTGTCATCCCACCTGGTGTTGCTTGAACCAGTCTCTCCATCTCCTGACTACAGGTATTGTGACTGAGAGTCTCTTCTGCCTGGAAGTCTCTCCATCCTCTCCACAACCTGACTTCCCTGACTTCCTTCAAGACCCCGTGGAAGTCCCATCTTCCACAACTGGACTTTCCCTATCTTTCTTCATTCTCTCTCCTCCCTGCTTTCTGTGGTTTAGTCCCAAATTTATCCTTTCTATAAGTGGGTCTGTACATGTTGTCTCTCTTATTAGCGTGTGAATCCTAATGGTTAGCAAAGTACCTGGCCAACAGCAGATGCTTAACAAATATTTACTGACTCACTTGGCTTCTGGGAAGACTAAGGCTGTCAGTTAGCTTTAGTTCCAGAGTTATGAGTTATAATGGGTTAACACCGACTTGGAGTCTTTCATGAGTATGGTGAGGACTGGAGTAGGAGGCTGCAGGCTACCCAAGGAGGGACTAGTATAGATTGGTAGGAAATGGAGTCAAAACTCCCACACAAATAAACAGTGAGGTCTGGCCTGCGAGTGGTCACTGCATTACTAGTCTATATTATGGTGGATTATGGCATATAATATGATGTATGAATATTAACATATGCACACATGTGCTATCATATTATATACCCACTTGATTTGATTTGTATCTATAATTTGCATGCATTCACACCCCACACAAGAAAACACATACATGCATGCATATCTGCATGCAGGCATGCATCCTACACATCTACATCCATGGACATTGTTCAGTTCTAAGAAATGTGTGAAACAAAAGCTCATAGTTTATTTTGAAGCCTGAAGTCTTGACAGCATTGATAGCTTTCTCAAAAAAGAGAGTAGGAAGCTTCTGACATGGAGAACACTGAACAACATCATAAAAACATTTCAGCTGACCATATCTGATGACTCTGAAAAACTGGAAATGGATTAAAGTTGACTCTGATGATCACATTTTCTTTAAGTTTAACTGCTATAAAATTGTTGCCAAAATAAAGCAAAAAGAACCCAGAAACCACCATGAGCCAGCAAATACTTGATCTCCTTGCCAAACAAATAGACATGACGTCCAAGGGCAAGAACAGCTGAGAATACAAACACATTTTCAAAACATTATGGGAGAGGATAATGGAAGATTACAAGATGTATTAACTCAAAAACAGTGAAGCTGAAACCCTGGCATAGAACCTAGCTAAATTAGATAATCCCCAAAATATTTATAGGTGAAAGAGGAAAGACTATGCCACATAAATCTGAAATGGAACAAAACTACCCATCTATTCTTATTATTGATTACAAAGGAACAACCACATTTGTACTTAAATCATTTAATAATAATCATTTAAAATAATAATAATGATAATTTTATAATAATTGCCATTTTAAGACTTAAGAAATACTGTCCAAATATCCCATGTTATACCTACAAAAACCTGGAAGGAAGATGTTCTTATTATTTCTATTTTACAAATGAGGATACCGAAGTAGACAGAATAACCTGGTTCTTGTGATTTGCCTAGGGTAGCACAGCTAATGTCTGAGGCACAATTTGAGTTCTTGTCTTTTTGACTCGCAGCCTGATTCTATCCTCTTAACCACTGAACTCAGAACACAAGGTTTAATAAAAGGAAAGTAAAATGTATTTTAAGAAGATGTAGTAAGGAAAAGCTACTGAACATGACCAGAGACAAAGAGAAAGACCTTCTTGCTACAAAAAGCAGAATTTTAAAGGTGTCATCAAATATCAGTGCTAAATAGCTAAATTTCATTTCCATGCAATCTTTCTGAGAATGGCCTATTTATTTACTATAGCTATCTTTGGTGAAAAATGTAAAGAAGGGAGGGGTGGCTAGGTAGTGCAGTAGATAGAGCACGGGCCTTGGAGTCAGGAGTACCTGGGTTCAAATCCAACCTCAGACCCTTAATAATTACCTAGCCGTGTGGCCTTGGGCAAGTCACTTAACCCCATTGCCTTGCAAAAAGAAAGACCCAAAAATACAACAAAAAAGCACTGTATGATGTCATTGGGTTAGAATTGATGACCATTTATATATTCATTTATAATTTCGAGTAATGTAAATTTGAATAATGCTATTATATTGTGAGATTTGTTATTCAGACTAATCAGGATTTTGTAGTGAATATATATGAAATCAAAGAGCAACATATATTAACTTCAATCCTTCATCAGTTGTGTTTCTGTGAGGATATAATCCATTCTAAAAACTAGTTTAAAAAAGCATGTTTATTCCCTTCTTTACATTTTTTTTTTTTTTAGATTTTGCAAGGCAATGGCGTTAAGTGCCCAAGGTCACACGGCTAGGTAATTATTAAGGGTCTGAGGATGGATTTGAACTCAGGTCCTCCTGACCCCAGAGCCAGTGTTCTATCTACTGTGCCACCTAGCTGCCCCAACAGTGCTTTTAAAAAAATGTTTTTATCTGTTTATTATTACTCATCATAATGAAGGATGAGAAAATTTTAAATTTGAGTCAAAAATAAGAGCAGTTATAGAAAGGAAAAATTAAAAAAAACTTATTGAATATATCTAAATCTAAGTCTAACACTCATGAAATTACAAAAATTTCATTATTGTCATTTAAAATACTTTGGCAGTGTGGATGGAACTGTCTCCCCTTTCTTTCCATCTTTCTGCATCCACTACAGATATGGAAAGCTCATTTGATGAATTCACATGCTTCAATCAACATTGGGTCAGCATTCCTCACTTTTAGATTCTTGTCCTCTGTAGTGCAATATCTTAAAATTCTTTGAAAGTAAAATTCTTCATTTGCCCATTATTTATTTCAACACCATCATTATTATCTATATCTTCAAAAATGTCATTGATCTAAATATTGATAGCAAGTCAGTTCTGAATGTGAATCGAGCAATTTATGAAACATCATCAATCTGTATTTGAGAATGAAAATTTATTATTTGTTCAATATGATAAACTAGACCTCCACATTGCCACTTCATCCGCACCCACCTCCTTTCCAGCATTTTTAACCTTATTCAATCGAACTCGGTGTTTAAAGAAGCCGAGCCAAGTAGTGAATTCAGTTTAAGTTGCATTTTTCCCACTATAAAGTTCATTTCCATTTTCTTTTTTACTTTAATAACTTGAAGCTTTTGTCTAAATGACAAAATTAGGGATGAATTTTTTTTTTCAATTTCCACATTATCCATGCAGCTAAAAGATGCTCTATTTCTGTTGTTATAAACAATTTTTATTGCTTTAAGTTTTACAGCAAATGTTGATAAACTGATGTGACTTTTCCTTTTATTTAACCTATGTTTTTGAAAGATTCAATATCACAGACTATATCATAGATACTGCATTCTTCCTCCTCCTCCTCCTCCTCCTCCTTTTTTCTTCTTTTCCTACTTTTTGCATTGTAGTGTGGCCATTTGTAGTGCTCTTTGTTTACTATATTTTGTTATGCATTCTTTAGCTAAAAAACCACATAAACATAACTTTTAGTGGTGCAATACTTAGAGTATACCATATTTATATTAGTCTATAAGTAAGTATGGGCTATTGGCTTAGTGGTATGCTAAAATCCCACACCAGCTCCCCTGTGTCACCTTGATTGTAGTTTGACATAATTTTATAATTTCATATAATTTCACAAATTACACCAGAGCAAATTTTGTACCATTCAAACCCTCCTTAATCCTCATTAGGCTATGATAGATTCAGGTAAGCACAAAATACCCTTTGTAATTTCCTTCAAATAGAATGTTTACCAGGGTTACAAGTAACCCTTTTCTTAGTCTAGTCTGTCCCCAGTCCATAGGCCCATAAGTCTATGGCCATAGGCCATCAATATATACAAAATGGAGCTTATTATCTTCCCTCCTCTCTCAAGTCTTTTCTTAACTTCCATTTCTTTATTGATACTTCCCTTCAGCTATGTACATGATATAAGCATCCTCACTGACTTTATACTCCAAGTTGTCAAGTCTTGCTGATTTTATCTCCGTATTTTCTGTCATTTTCTCCCCACTTTCTCCACAAGCATCCTAATTCAGATCCTCATTCCATCTCACCTAGACTACTGCAATAGCCTCCAAATTGATCTTCCGGCCTTTAGGGTCTCCTCTCTCCAATCTTTTTCTCCCCCATATATTTGCCAAAGTGACACTCCAGGTTGAATCAAGAAGGTTCAGTGATTCCCTATTGCTAACAGGATACAATTCAAGATTCTATCATTTAAAGCCTTTTAAAGCTATTTCAATCTTCTATCTTTCCAGTTAATTACACATTATTTCTCACCCCCCCCATTCTATTTCCCCTCACCCAAACAATCCATATTCTAGTCAGTGACCAACTGTTATCAGTCCTCATTAAAAAACCATTCCATCTTCCACCTTTGTGACTAGTTCTCCACATGTTATGTATTAATTATCTGTGTTTATGTGGCATCCATTGCTAGAATGTAAACTCATCTGGAAAAGGAATTATTTCATTGTTCTTTGTTTATCTCCAGATAGAATGCCTAGAACTTAGTAGGTTCTTGATAAAATTCTTCTTGGCCTGATCTGTTATGAGAAGTGGCAGAGAAGGTTTTAGAAGATTACCTTCCTATATTCTTCAACATAAAAGAGGAAAAATGTGTATTTATCCAAGGTTTCATAGTATTGTCAATAGGACATGAGACCTCAAGTCAGTTGGATTTGAGCAAAGGTTCTCAAATAGTGAGAAACTTAGACAAGTCACCCTTTGTACCTCAAATTCTTCTTTTATCAAAAGGTTGGATTCAATCCCTTCCAAGATCCCACCTGGTTCTACATCTATTTGGCTCTAAGTCGTCTGGGCAGTTAAGGTAGCACAGTAGACAGAGTGGCTAGACCCGGAGTCAGGAAGACCAATCATGCTGGTTTCAAACCACCAGCTATGTGACCCTGGTTTAACTCTGTTTGCCTTAATTTATTTAATTGTCAAATGAGATTGAGAAGGAAATGACAAACCACTCCAATATCATTTCCATGAAAATCCCAAATCGAGTCACAAAAAGTCAGAGGAAACTGAAATGAAAAACAACTAAGTGCACATTTGAGTTTTCACTTTATTTATTTCTTTTTCAATCCTAGATCCACACACTTTATTTTTTATCTTTTAAGGCATACATTAATTTTAAATGTCTCAGGCTCCTTCTCCAGTATCAAACTGATTTCCCATCACAGGTGGTCACCATAGTAGGTACTGCAGGCAAGAAAATATTCATTCTCCACCTAGGGGGGCAGTGATGAAAAATAACAATAGAGGACTCTTTCAAGGCCTTATGATTGGAAGGAGTACACTTTAAATCCTCTAATGCCAGTGGCAATTCCAGTTCCAATAAAGTATATTAAAGTTGCTGCAGTTAAAAAGTTTGTAGTTGGATCTTTGCATTTAGCTTGTGGCCTACCACTTGTTCCAGCTCCTCTCTCTTGGTCCCCTTGAAGGTCTTAGCTGAGTTTTCAGAGAGGGCTTGAAGCCTTTACTTAAAAAAAAATAAGGTCTCAATAGCCTGAATACCTCAGATAGGGATAATGACATTTTGTTTTTGTTGTTGGTTTTCAGAACTCAGGCAATGATTTTGAGGAATGGCCAGGAGCATTCATATCGTACTACTGGGGGTGAAATTCTTGGACCAGTGCTAGATGAACCAGACTGAAGGCATTTTCCAAGAACATTTTCATTAAACAAGAACAAAAGTAGAGGGTCCAAAGACAACCAGATACTATTGTAGTTTGGACCATAAGCTGCCTAGAAATCCTATGCATTATTCCCGTGACCTGCTTGATAACTCCTGGGAAACCAGTTTGGGGGTTCTGGTGGGGGTAAGGAGAGTTTGGTTACAGAGCCAAATAGAGGAGAGCTGCATGGAACAGGTTAAATCTATTGAACCATACCGATGATATTCTATTTCCTATTTCAACTGGAACAGTAGTTGCATATGTTGGATGTATCTACTGATAAAGACTTGTTGCCTGGCAAGAGGAAAGGGATCCAAAAGGGTGCAGTTGTCAGTTGTGGAACTTTTACTGAATGTCACTAAGTCAAAACTCCTAAACCTGACAATATTAAAGATCTGATGTATCTCGAAGTTGTGGGAGGCCAAGAAATCTCTTTGTATCAAAGCCAATACCATCATCCTGTTCCTACTAAGTCAAGTCACAAGAAAAGATAGTGAGAATGGTGTCTTTGCATAACACCCACTCACTTAAACCCAAATTATATGCAAGTCATAACATCATTTACTTGATGTCATGGTCTTCTTCAAGAAGGAAGGACAACAACAGCTAAAAAACTACTTGAGGCAATTAACAACTTCAGCAAAATAGCAAGATATAAAATAAATCACATAAATATTCAGTATATATATATATATATATATATATATATATATATATATATATATATACACACACACAACAAAGTCCAAGGGCAAGAGATAGAAAAATTCCATTTAAAGTAACTGTAGACAACATAAAATACTTGGGATTCTACTTCCCGAGACAAATCCAGAAACTATATGAACACAATTACAAAATACTTTTTCACACAAATAGAGACAGATCTAAACAATTGGGAAAATATCAATTGCTCATGGTTAGGTCAAGCTAATGTAATAAAAATGACAATTCTACCAAAGTTAAATTACTTATTCAGAGTCATACCAATGAAATTACCAAAAAACTATTTTATAGAGATAGAAAAAATGAAACAAAATTCATCTGAACACTAAAAGGTAAAAATATCAAGGGAATTGATGGAAAAATGAAAAAGAAGGTGACCTAGTTTCACAAGATCTAAGACTACATTTTAAAGTGTCAGTCATCAAAACTGCCTGGTACTAGTTAAGAAATAGAGTAATGGACCAGTGGATTAGAATAGGTACAAAAGAAAAGTAGCATGACTATAGTAATCTGTGTTTGAAAAACTCAAAAGTATTAGTTTCTGGAATAAGAATGCATTATTCCACAAAACTAGGAAAATTGGAAAAACAGTATGGCCAAAAACTAAACACAGAACAACATCTCACACTGTATACTAAAACAAGGTCAAAATTGGTACAGGTAGACATAAAGGATAATACCACAGGCTAATTAAGAGGAAACTCTATCTGTTGAAGCTATGGAGAGGGGATAAATATATGGCCAAACAAGAAACATTATAACTTGTAAAATGTGATGAATTTGAAAATATTAAATTTAAAAGGTTTTGCACAGTAGATTAGAAGATTAGAAGAAATGTAGAAAATGAGAACATTTTCACAGCTAGTGTTTCTGATAAAAGACTTATTTCCAAAATATATAGATTTATAAGATTATAAGATAAGTAATTCCTCAGTTGATAAATGGTCAAACAATATGAACAGGTAGTTTTTAGAAGAAGAAATTGAAGTTTTCTATAGTGACATAAAAAGTGCTCAAATCACTATTGATTAGAGAAACATAAAACAACCATGAGGTACCAACTCATGCATATCAGATTGGTTAAGATGACAAAATAGGAAAATGAACAATGTTGGAAAAGATATGGGAAAATTGGAATATTAATGCACTGTTGGTGGAGTTGCGAACTGATCCAGTCATTCTGTAGAACAATCTGGAACTATGTCCAAAGAGCAATATAACTACTCTTATATCCAGCAATAACTATATTATGTCTATATCCCAAAGAAATTATAAAAAATGGGAAAAGTTTCACATATTCAAAAATATTTATAGCAGCTCTTTTTTAGTGCAAAGAACTGGAAATTGAGGGGATCACTTTCAATTGAGGAATGACTGACAAATTTATTGTTCTGAAAGAAATCATGAGAAGTTGGACTTTAGAGAAACATGGAAACACTTTCATGGATTGATGCTGAATGAAGTTAGCAGAACCAAGATAACATTGTACAAATTAACAATACTGTTGGGAGATTAACTATGATGGATGCAACTCCTCTCAGTAGTTCAGGGATGAAGGACAGTCCTGAGAGACCCACCATAAACAAAGCCATTCACATCCAGAAGGAAAAAAAAATACTATGGAGTCTGAAGGCAGAGCAAAGCATGCTATGTTCCCTTTTTTTAAACTTCTTTTATGGTTTTTCCTTTATTTCTCATATTTTTTTCTTTCCCCTTAGTTCTAATTCCTCTTTTACAATATGACTCATGTGGAAATATCTTAAACAGGATTATACATTTACAACTTATACCCGATTGCTCACCACCATTGGGATGGGGGAGGGGAGGGTGATAGAAAATTGTGGAACTAGTAAATTTGCAAATGGATAAATGTTGAAAGCTACCTTCACATGTAATTGGAAAAATAAAGTGAAATTTCCATTGGACGAAAAAGAGAATGATGGACAGCAACATCAATTTTAAGTAGTTTCCCTAGAAGGGTTAGATACTTATGTCAGTCAAATTCAAATAATCAACACAGCCATTTTCAGATTTTTTTCCCAAGTTACATTACCAAGATATATCTCATTTTCTCTACATCAGCAATCATAGTGACTCAAAAATTTCTACAGAATTTGTAACTGAAAAAAACCCTACGTGAATAAACATTAAGAAAAAAAACTATCTTTAGGACTTTACTAAATCTACTTACCTTTTGCACCATGAACAAATATTTCATAAAATAAATGCATTTCCCGAGGTATTATTGGATTTGTACAATTTGAGTTTTAGAAATATACCTTTAATTTTAGATAAACTGATTCTCTTAAAAAGAAAATCAATGACCCTTTCACAACTCAAACCATTGCAAATATCTAGCAGCATTCCTTTTTGAAATGAGCACTTCATATTACCTTTAGTATGTTAACTTATAATGAAGAAAACCTATCAGGAATTTCAAAATGGCAAAAATTCTTGACAATCCATTAATAATTCCTAAAGGTCTTCATAATATGCAATCATTTACCAGTGTATTCCATTTATCTAGTGTCTTTCTACTTCATGATACATTCCCAGACTAAATGAATTCATCTTTTCTAACACTGTGGAAATCAAGTAAGAATCACCATCTTCATTTTCTGTTTGGGAATCTTAGATAGAGATGAATAGCCTAACAGTACAAAAAAAGGACATGAAATAGGACAAGAGTGTTAGAAAGTTTTTTTGACTGCTTTCTTTTCTTGCTTATTATGTCTATAGAAAACAGTGAAAAAAAATGTTCAGGAGCTAGAAATTCTATCAAAAGTGAAGATGGTTAGGTTCTACTTTTCAGTTTTAGTTCATATTACTCCCTTTCTCATTCTGTATTCTAGTCAAACCAATATGCATATCATTACATCCCTATTCATGATACTTTATTTTCACCTCCAGGCATTCTCAATTACATCTCATCCAGTTTCATCCCTAGTTTCCTTCAAATCATAACTCAGATGCCACCTTCTTTCCTATGCATTCTAGACCCATTGATGCATTTGGAATTACAGACTCTGAATGAAAATCTGGAGTTTTCTACTTGTTACCTGTGTTACTTTATATCATTATTATGTTAGTGATTAAACTACAGATAATGATAGGTTAAGAACAAATTAATATATCAACCTAGTGTTTCTTGAGTCTTTATTATATGCTCAGTGCTATGATATATACTGAAGGACTATTCAAAAGAGTGGAAGATATGAGTCTTGCTTTCAATGATCTTATTTATTTAGTTACAAATATACAAAAAACAGCCCATGATCATATAATGGTTTCACTGACCTAGATCTGAAAAGGGACCTGAAAGACTACCTAGTCTAATGCTATGATTTTTACAATAAAGAAACTGTGGCCAAGGAAATTAAAATAATAAAATATTAAGTGGCAGGGGTAGATTTGAACTGTTTGACTATAAAATAAGTATGTTTTCTATTACTGATAAATTATGTAATAAGGACTCCGGATATGGTTTTACATTGCAATTTCATTTTTGTGCCAGCAGCTCAACCATTATAACCATATGATCCATTAATTCAACAAGAGTTTATTACATTCCTACTATATTCAAAGTACCTGTATGATACTTGGCAGATACAAAGTTACTCAATTTGTAAGTAAAAAAGAGGCAAGTAATACACAAATATACAAAAGGCCATCACCTTATAGTCTTAACTTTTGTCTCGTCACTGGATTAAATTCAATTTGCACAGAAATCAAGACATTACTGTCAGGCTGTCACTGTTTTTCTTTGAGAACAAAGAAACAACAAAAATGACAACAAATATGTGATAATCAGAAATAAAACCCCTCATTTAATGTTTATGAGTTTCAAAAGCAAGGTTCCACACAAACTTGATTCTAGGTAAACCAATGTTGCAAGATGGAGATTATTCCATAGGAACAATATTATCAATGGCGACCCAACTAAACAATGTGCTGATGTTAAGAATTGTGTTAAAAATTTTGTTATATTTCTCTGCATGATTTGACGTTATTACAGAGACAGAATTCTGTTCACCAAGGGAACTTTATTTTAGGTATTTCTTTATGCAAAATATTGTAGAATAAAGTATGGTAGAAAAACTGGAGAGGCTGTCCAAAGTATGAGGAAATGAAAGAGAGCAAAATGTATCTTCCTTGTACTGAGTAATTCCAGACTATTTTGAAACTAAACATCGAAGAACTGAGAATTAGACAAGCTCCAAAGATCAGAAGTCAAACCAAGGCAACTAGTATTTGTTATTTGACTTGTCTTGTCCAAAGCAACCAAGACACCTTTTATCAATGTGTCCTGAAGTCACATATCAAGTCCTGATTTTGTCAATGTGTCCTGATGTCAAATATCAAATACTTCAAATATTTTGGTAAAGCTTGCCTTCCAACCTTACTCTCTTCTCTGAGCAGAAAAACAGTTCCAGAGCCCTCCCTTACCATTGGACGAGTACTTGGTGGCAAGTCTTGGGTGACGGCAATGACAGAACTCCTAATGACATACCTGAATCAGATCTGGAGCTGGAAAGGTCCTTTAAATCCTCGTAGAATTCAGTATGGTTCCCCTTTCCTTTCATCAAAAGACATTACGCTAAAGTAGGATGGAAGGATAATATTGGGTCTCTCTGATGACTTTATAGTCTGAGGGGATATGAGGTCAGCAAATTTTTTAGGGAGAGATCATTGAAAAGTTATCTGAGGTAGAAATTGTTTCAGCCATGCAAGATGTTGCATTCAAATGCTTGCTTCCACTGTCTGGGTTCTGCTGTCAGTGTCTTTGAATAGAAACTGTTGTCCTCAAGGTGGTCATAGCAATGATCTCAATGTAGTCAAAGAAGAAATTTCAATGAGCAGGATGAGAGGATTATTCACAGCACATCATATTTGAGTAAATGATCAATTCACATACTAGTGAAAATTTAGTGTTTAATAGCTAATGCTTTGCACTCATTCTTGCAAATCCCCAAGGATGTGATAGCTAGAATCTATTTCAAATCACATAATTCTCCATTGCCCTTTCTTTAAAATGACTGACATATTAGACCCATTAATACTACAGGTGTTTAAATCCTGAGTTAAAAAGATAGGCTCAGAAGCTGTTTGCTAAGAGCACATTGAACAAAGTTCCACTGAGTAGTATCCCCAGCAGGCCTGAAAATTGGTCATCTGCAATGCAATAGATGTAATTATTCAGTGAAATGGAAATGTTTGCTTTGTTCACAGTGCTTTAGAAAAGTCAGGGTAAAATTGGAGTGGAAGTCTTCCAAAAATCACAACCACATTAAACAAAGTGGGGAAATGAACCCACTTAGTGATCAGTTCATTGGAGGGATTATTCAGGGTTGCAATTCCTTGGTGCTTTATCCATTGGAGAAGTAACCACCGCAACTTTTCCTAAGGATTACTCATCATATCATGGTTATGATTTTAGTAGTCTGAACTGAGACAGGTTCAAAATAGCAATGGCTCAGTTGACTTCCCCCTTAGAAAATTAAAATGTAGAAATCATTTTATTAATTGGACCATAGTGAAAATAGGGTTCAAATGGTTATATAAAGCAAACTTTTAAAAAAATAAAATCATGATTGTAATTGAAGTAGATTGAAAATGCAAAAGGTGAAAGTTGGGGCAAATTCTATCTCATATGGAAAGTAGAGAATTGGGATAATAGGGTTGTGTGTATGTGTGTTTTTGAGGTGTGTGTGTGTGTGTGTATGTGTGTGTGTGTGTGAAAGTTAAAAGAACATATTTTTTCTCAGATGGATATGTTGGATGGATTCATCATATATCCTTATTATCTTAAAGAATAAAGTGAATCTTGGTGATTAGATGACAAAAGACAAGGCCCTTTTTAAGAAAGTAGTTTCTCATTCTCTCCTTTTACAGCTATTTGTTTTCCCCTTTATTTTTTTATGGTCTTCCTTCATTGCCACTGCAATGTAATGCAAGACTAGGTAGCAATTACCTTTTCTCCTTAGAGTGACATAGTGTTTGCTGTAATAAAAAATGCTCCTGATGGATGACAGATTTTAAAACATGCAGTTGGCCATTATTATTGCATTCAAATTCATGTATATTTTATTGGGGGAGGGGGAGGAGAGACAATCTATGATTTCAATGGTATCAAGGACTTCCATTGAGGAAGTTTTTCATACTAATGAGGATCTTGGTACCTTCTCTACAACTTATAGCTTGAGACGGTCACCAGAAAGGCTGAAATGTTCTGTAATCTGCCTAGAGCAACCCAACCAGCATGTTCAAAAGGCAGGACTTCACCCAGTATTCTGGCTTCTAAGGCCAGCATTATCCATTAGACCACATTGTCTTGCCACAGGTACATGGACAAAATACTGCCAGTCTAAAATTATAAATACTTGACTTACAATTGTCATATATATACATATATATATATATATATATATATATGTATATATATATATATATATATATATATATATATATATTTATGATTAGGGTGCATCAAGTCTCTCTCTATTCCTTAGAACTACTCTACCTCTTTTTCCTTCCTTCCTTCCCTTCTTTCTTTCTTCTTCCTCCCTCTCTCTTTCTTTCTTTCTTTCTTTCTTCCTTTCTTTCTTTCTTTCTTTCTTTCTTTCTTTCTTTCTTTCTTTCTTTCCTCACTGAAGCAATTATATGGGGAGAAGTAAGTACAGAGTGTAGAACATGGATAGGGAGGCTCATGACGGGTGAGGAAGTTTAGTGTGAATGGTAAAGGTGCAGGATAGATGGTCTTGATCTAGAAGAAGGATCATCTAGTTGAACCTAAGAGTCCAATACAACCCACTCCCTGGTTTTGTGTGGTTTGAGCAAAAAAAAATGTTGGGTTTGGGTTTTTTTTAACATTTAAGTGTAGCTTAATTCATAGTTTGTTGGCTTGTCTATAAATAATCTACAGAGTGGACTTTTGGGAAGTTAGGATCTTTGAATTATTCCTTGGGTTTATGAAATCTAACACATAACTGTGACATAATGGTGACTGATTTTAGAGAGATCAGTTTGTCCATAAATATTTATTAAATACCTACTATGTATCAGACACTATACTAAGCCCTGGGGATATAAAAATACCAAAAAACAGTCCCTGCTTTTAGGAATCTCACCATCTAATGGAGCAAACAAGAAAAACAAATATGTATATATATGCTCTATAGAAAAATATGAAATAGTTAAGAGAGGGCATGTACTAGAATTAACAAAGGCTTAATCCAGAAAGGCTACCCAGAAGATGGGATTTTAGCTGGAACTTAAATAAAGTCAGGGAAAGCAATAGACAGAGAGAAGCCAAAATATTATAGATCTAGAAGATGCCAAAAGCCAAGAGTTGTAATGTCATGCTGCGGGATTATGAAGGATGCAATGTTATTGTAGCAAAGAATATATGACAAGGAGTAATACTGGAGAGCTGGAGGGAGGGGGGAGGGGGAAGTAGGCAATATAATAATAATAATAACAATGACAACAATAATAATAATGTAATAGTTATTGTGCTAGATACTGTAATGAGTGCTTTACAAATATTACTTCATTTGTTCCTCACAATGGTAAATTATTTCATAATTTTATGAATGATGAAAATGAGGCAAACTTTGAACACCACACAGAGGTTTTTGTATTAGAGCCTGGAGACAATAGGTATTTTATGGTCAGATGATTAGAAGACTTGTCAGCATAAGTATCGAATTCTCAAGGATGGCATCAAGAGATAAAATAGAGAAAAACTGCTAAATTGATTAAGAAGCTAAGAGAATGGGACACACCAAATAAGAAGTTTAGACTATGTGACATCCAAGATCTATTCCAGCTACAGTTTTGCGATTTTAGAAAGATCTAGTTCCTCAATGACTTTACGTTCTTTTAGGGGAGGAAACACATACATATAGGCCTCATATTAAGCAAAAGGTGTAAGCACAGATTCTTCATTCCTTTCAGAATTGGAAAATTATACTTAGTAAGTGAGAATTATTCTAATACTCTACTTTCCTTAGGAGAACACTGTCTTCTCATCTCCATTTTGTCTTGACAAGGAAAGTACATACATTTTAAGTTTGCTTTGGGTTTCCAGATTTACTATGATACCTCATAATATAATTTTCTCCTTCTCTTTTCAAGAGTTGTGCCTTGACCTTGTTAGCGACTTTCAATAACCAAATGAATTAAGGAAGATGTCCTATACACTTTCATTGCACTTGAATTGTAAACAGCCTAGCACTTTCCTTTGACTGTATAAATGACTTGGATATGTATTTCTAGTTTCCAAATGCATGTAATAAAATACAAGGTCATTTAAAAGAAAAAATAAGAATACAACACATCCAAAAAGTTGGGTGAATAGAATGAGAATTGTAGTTTTTACTGCTTAGAGAGGACTTGGTCCAATCTCTTCATTTTATAGAAGATAAGACAAAGGCCCAAAGGGGTTATCAAATTACTTAGCATAGACAGCAAGAGGAATAGAGGGTATTTTTAAAATTCATTCTTATTTTTTCCAATGACATATAAAAATAACTTTCGACATTCATTTTTGCAAATTTGTCTCTCTCCTACCATTCCCTCACCTTTCCCTAAGATAGAAAATACATCTGATATTATACATGCACAATCATATTACACATATTTCTGCATTAGTCATGCCATGAAAGAAGAATGTGAATGAAAATGAAAGACCATAAGAAAGAAAAAAGCAGTAAGTAAATAAAACTTTTTTCTGGATGTGCCTTGCATTTTCCATCACAATTTTTTGAATGTCTTTTGATTACTATATTGCATAGTTGATCATCACACAAATACGTCTTTCCAGATTGTTTTGCTATTTGCATGATCATCATTTCTTCTAGCACAATAATATTTCATCACTTTCATATATCAGAACTTGTTGAGTCATTCCACAATTGATGGACATCCTCTCAAATTTCCAATCCTTTCCATCACAAAAAAAATTACTATGAATACTTTTTTACATGTAGGTCTTTTTTTTTTAGGTTTTTTTCCAAGGCAAATGGGGTTAAGTGGCTTTCTCAAGGCCACACAGCTAGGTAATTATTTTTTGAGGTCAGATTTGAACTCAGGTACTCCTGACTCCAGGGCCAGTGCTCTATCCACTGACCACCTAGCAGTCCCCATGTAGGTCTTTTTTATGAGTTGTTTTTTTAAAAGCCTGAAATTCTCCTTTACCAGTCTCGAGTTCTTTCCACTGTAAGAGGCTAAGAACAACTGATTTGTGCAAAGGGACAAGATTGATTTGAGGAGAAATGGGAAGAAATATAAATAACAAAATAGAAAAAGACTACCATGCATAATTTATTTGGAATCAGTCATGGTTTTTCAATTACATATATCTATAGACTTTGAAATAGAGAATGAGCTTACATCTATACACATATATGTATAAATAGATATATGCATGCATGCATTTGCAATCATTATGCCTAACTAAAATAGTTGATATAATTTCCCTCTATCCAGTGGTAAAGATCTGTCTGCATTTTGAGGGCTATTCAAAGTATCATAATATTTTCTTATTGTTAAGTTTTGGGTCCTTCAATTCTCAAATGGAAATGGTTGACAATAGCATTGAGCTGGGTCCAATGTCTCATTAATAAGCAATGGGACATGAAATAGTTGCCAATGATTATTGACATGGATTCCGAGGGGGCTGAAAAAGCATTTTTCAAGAGATTAATAGATGCGTGAGGAATTAAATTTATTCTTGTCATTGTTTTGGCTGCTGGG
Source organism: Macrotis lagotis (assembly GCF_037893015.1). Lineage (NCBI taxonomy): Eukaryota > Metazoa > Chordata > Mammalia > Peramelemorphia > Peramelidae > Macrotis > Macrotis lagotis. The sequence continues at coordinate 11,659,535 of NC_133660.1, forward strand.
ACCTTTCTTCTTTTTCTTCCTTTTCCTTTCCAGTGTCCAGCTAACATGAACATTTAATGACACTGTATGAATCTATCTTCCCCACAAAGACTTTCCATTTTATTCACAAATATTCATAATCAAAACAAACTCTAGGATAAGATGGTGGCATGAAGTTAGGAAACTCCTGGAACTTCTGAATAGATCCTAAAGTGACAGAACCCACAAAAACTAAACAAAACAAACAAAACCCAGAGAAACAGTTTTTCAGCTATATGTCTTGGAAAAAAGCTATATGTCAGGAAAAGATCTATCTCCATGGATGAAAGGGGAATATAGACCAATTTAGGTAAGAGCCTGGAAGTCAGAGAGAGACTTTTAGCCAAAACACAGTTCAGGTCCCAGCTAAGCAGGAAAGCAGTGAGGGTCCCAACCCCATTGGGAAAGCAAGGTTTTGATCCCTGGAACATTGGAGAGACATTGGGTTACCCTAGCACTGGGAACAAATGGCAATCAATGGAAATGCTGGAGCAGAAAGCCAGGGACTAGACCTCTTCTCCATAGTAAACAAAGCTTGGGACTATACACCCAATACAGGATTGGAGCTTAACTACCAAAATGATCAAAAATACAAAAATAAAGCACTGACCACATCAGAATAGTAAAGCAAAGACAAATAGCTAATGTGAAGCCCCAAAGGGGTTGATGAATTGTCTCACATCCCATCCAAGAAGACCTCAGCTTTAGCAATAAGGAAAAAACAAGAAATTGAAGAAATTATATTTGTCAATGAGGAAACAAACTCTCATGCTTTGGAGACCATAGAATGGCCATATTTAGAAAACCTTAGAAAATCGATCAAAAACTCTTTGAAACAATTAGCAACTTTATCAGAGTTGTAGGCCATAAAATAAACTCACATAAATCACCAGCATTTCTATATATAATCAATAAAACTCAGTAGCAAGATATAGAGAATTTTCATTTAAAGTTTGCATATTAAGTAAAGGATAATAGATGAAGAGATCAATTCCATGGTTAAGTCCCTCAACTATTTGGGAAGACCCTTTATGTCAAACCCATGGAAGGTCACAGACAGACTTCACACAGGATTAACAAATGAGGACGGGGTTGTGAGCTGCATTAATGAAAAAAAAAAAGAAAACCAAATCAAAGAGCTCAAAGATCCATTGGAATATTTGACTTAAAGCAGCTAGGTGTTTCAGGGGATAGAGCATTGGCCTAGAAGTTAAAAACAATCTGAGTTCAAAATCTCAGACACTCACTAGTTGTAAGTTCATGGACTAGTCACTTAATTTCTGGTTCACTCAATTGTAAAAAAGGAGAATCTTAACAGCACCTATATTATATAATGATCAAACAAGATGTTATTTTTAAAAGCTTCTTAGCCCAGTGTCTGGCATATTGTAGGTATTTAAAAATAATTTCTTCCTTCAGGAAAAAAAAAGTCAGGAATTCCAGAAAATGTGAGATCTGAATCAGCAGATAGACCTGTCCAGGAAAATCAGGGTAATATGTTTCTTTTTTAACACTGTTCTTGAAGTGCAATGGTCTCATAAAGAATTAATAATACATATTTTATGTCTTCAACTGAAAACTGCAGTTCTAATTATACTTAATTTCATGTTTCCATGGTTTTAAATAAGAGAAGTTTCAAAATGAGTGCAATTTTTATGAATTATAATTGTGTTTCCTCATCCTTACCAGTTTTCACAAAGCAATCCCTTTAGGGGAATTCCTAGGAGTCACGATTTTTGGTGATTCTTAACCTCTGGACGATTTGAGCCTCACTATGTTCTCTACGGCAAATACCCCTTGAGAACTTCAGGGAGTTTTTGAGAGTATTTTCTATCTCAATAAAGGCATGATGTATCCATATAAAAACTAACATGGTAGACAGAGCCAATATGTTGGAGAAATGGCAATAACTCCCCTGGGCTCTCCCCCAAGCTCCTATGAATACTTTCCAATAATGCCATAAAACAATTCCTGGAGTGATAGAACTCACAAAAGGATTGGCATGAAAAATTTTCCAGTCCAAGGCAACTTAGAAAGTTAGAAGGAGGTGTGGATTCAAAATGGTGGAGTAAAGACAGGGACTTGTCCTATCTCTCCTCCAACTCATTCCAAATACCTTTAAAAAATGACTCTAAACAAATTCAAAATAGACTAAGCCATAAAAAGATGGCATGAAAGAATTTTTCAGTCCATTGCAATAGGGAAGATTGAGTAGAAAGAGTCCCCTGCACTGGAGGGAGAGAGAAGCACAGTGCAACATGGACACATGGGAGCAAACCAGTCCCAGTAATTCAGGAATCGCCAATCAAATGAATGAGTCTGTGGTGGTAGTGGTGGTTTCCAGAACTCTCGGTCCATGGATTGCCAAGGACGACTTGGAAGGTCAGCTGGAAAAGTCTACCTTACCTGGGTGAGAGGGGATAATAGTTCAGCAAAGACCACAGCAGTTTCATATCAGACCCCAGGAACTAGCCTTGGGAGCCACTGAAGCAGAAACAGCAGCTGCTACTTCTGAAACTCTTGGTCCACAGATGGCAAGGGGTCAGGAGGAGATTAAAAAGGACTCTGCTGGAATTGGGGGAATGATTATATTGTTTTACTCAGATCTGGGTCACAATCTAGATAGTGGTGGTCCAAAAATGAGGAGGAGCAGCAGCACACTAGACCTTGCAACCACAGGGAACTCTCTTCACAGTTCCAGGGGAGAAAAAAGAGTACTTGCATTCCCTCACGGACCAGACTAGTCAAGGAGAGATTCCTTAGATCATGCCACCTTGCAAGAACTGAAAACTTATGTATTCCAAGAAGTTATCTCTGAGAACAGCTGTATAAACCCCCTCCCCCTAAAGCTTGGGATAGTGTGCCTTACTACTTGGAACAAAAGTTCCATTTTAACTGAGTTAAAAGTCAAATAACAAACTATAAAAATAAGCGAACCAAAAAAAAAATTCTGACCATAGAAAATTATTATGGTGACAAGGAAGATCAAAAGACACAAAAAAATTAAGGTTATAGTTCCTACATGCAAGTCTCCAAAAATATATGATTGATATCAAGCTTTTGAGCTAAAAATGCAATTTGAAAAATCAAATCAGAGAAGTAAAGGAAAAATTGTAAAGAATAATAAAAGTGATGCAAGAAAATCATGGAAAATGAGTCAGCAGCTTGGTAAAGGAAGTACAAAAAATACTGAAGATAGTAACGCCTTAAAAATCCAACTAGGACAAATGATAAAAGAGGTTCAAATAACCAATAAGGAGATGAATGCCTTTAAAAGCAAAATTGGCTAAAGAGAAAAGGAAGTCCAAAATGTCATTGAAGAAAATAATTCCTTAAAATTGGGAATTGAGAAAATGGAAGTTAAGAACTTCATGAAAAATCAAGGAAAAATAAGACAAAACCAAAAGAATAATAAAAAAAAGAAAACAATGTGAAATACCTCATTGAAAAAAAACAACTGATCTGGAAAATAGATACTGAAAAAATAATTTTAAAATTAATGAATTACCTGAAAGTCATGACCAAAAAAAAGAGCCTTGATATTATCTTTCAATAAATTACCAAGATGATCAATGTTTATCATGGTTATAGAAGTAGAACTAATATTATATTGCTTTATCTTAGGGGTAGAGGGAAGGGAAGGAGGGAGAAAAATATAAAAAAATGATTGTTGAAAGCTACTGCTATATCTAGTTGGAAAAATAAAGAAAGAAATGAATAAAACAAAAAGAAATATCAAGGAAAACGGCCCTGCTACTCCAGAACCAGAGGATTAAAATAGAAATTGAAAGTGATCCAGCATATTATATCCAAATCCCCAAGTTGCCAGGTCAAGGAGAAAATATTGTAAGCACCCAGAAACAATTCAAGTACTATGGAACTGTAGTCAGGATAAAACAAGATTTCACAATTTCTACATTAAAGAATTGGAAGACTTGGAATATGAAACTCCAGGCAAAAGAACATGGATTACCACCAAGACATACCCACCCAGCAAATTGGGCATAATTTTTCAGGAGACTTTCAATGAAATAGGGTACTTTCCAACTTTCCTAATAAAAAGACCAAAACTAAACAGAAAATTTGACTTACAATATAATAGAAGCATAAAAAAGTAAACAAGAAACAATTATAAGTGTTTTAAGATTAAATTATTTACATACCTAAATTGGAAGATGTTTGTAACTCAGAAGTACTTTCTCATTATTAGGTCAATTAGAAGAAGTATTGTATATTCTGAAGGGTAACGTGTGAGTTGATTATGAAGGAATGCAATCTAGAAAATAAAATTAAAGGGTGAGAGTGGAATGTATTGGGAGAAAGAGAAAATGATGAGGTAAAATGTGGTAAATTATCTCACATTAAAGAGGCTATAAATTGCCTTTGGATGTGGTAGAGAAGGGGGGGGATCTTGGAGGGGGAGTGAGTGAACCTTACTCTACTCAGAATTGGATCAGTGAGGAAATAACTTAAACTCTCATTTAGTCATAGAAATCTCTTTTACCCTACTGGAAAATAGAAGGGGAAGGGAATTAGAGAAGGAAGAAGGATAGTATAAGGGAGGGCAAATTGGAGGAGGGCATAGTCAGAAGCAAAGCACTTTTGAGGAGGGACAAGATGAAAAGGGTAGAAAAGAATACATAATGCAGAATAGAATGGAGAGGAAAAACAATTAATCATGGTAATTGTGAAAAAAATTGAAGTAGATTTCTGTGATAAAGGTCTGTTTTCAAACATATAGAGAAGTGAGTCAAATTAATATAAAGGTAAAAAAAAATAGATCCACTTCTCCAAACGGAAAAATGATCAAAAGATAAGATTTTCAGATGAAGTAATCCAGGCTGCATATAGCTTTATGGAAAAGTGCTCTCAGTCACTATCAACTGAAGAAATACAAATTAAAACAAAACTCATACCCATTAAGTTAACTAAAGAGTGAGAAAAAGAAAATGACAAATGTTGGAGGGAATATGGGGAAAACAAGACATTAATGCACTGTGGTTTGAGTTGGGAACTGATTCTACCATTCTGTAGAGCAGTTTGGAATTAAACCCAAAGGGCTATGAAATATGCATTCTTTTTGATCTAGGAATGACACTATTATAGAATTTTTAAAAAAGGAAAAGTACTATATGGAAATTATTTAGAACAACTCTTTTCTGGTGGCAAGGAATAGGAATTAAAAATTGAGGCGAATTCCATCAACTGGGGAATTGCTGAACAAAATGTTGCATATGATTGTGATGGAATACTATTCTGCTGCACAAAATGATGAGCAGGATGCTATCAGAAAAACATGGAAAGATTTACATGAGGCATTCCAAAGTGAAGTGTACTGTGTACTAAGTATCAGGAACAGTTTAAGATGATCATCTGTGAATGAGTCAGCTATTCTCAGCACTACAATGATCCAAGACAACTCTGAAGGACTTCTGGTGAAAAATGCCATCTATCCCTAGAGAAAAAACTGATGGTGTCTGAAGAGAAATTAAAGCATATTTTTCTTTATTTTGGTCTATGTTTTCCTAATATGCCTATTATAGGAATATATTTTGCTTGATGAAACATGTGTAGCATATATCAAATTGCTTGTCTTCTCATTGCAGGGATAGAAGAAAAGGAGGGGAGAGAATTTGTAACTAAAACTTTTAAAATGAGTATTAGAATTATTTTTATGTGTAATCAGGGAAAACAATAATAAATACACTAAAAAGTTTAAGTATTAATAAAAATTTTAAAAATTAGCATAGTTTTTCAGGATTATACTGCTATATATATATATATATATATATATATATATATATATATATATATATATATGAGAGCGCAATATGCATTTCTTATAATAATCAAACTTTTGCCTCTTGGTTTCTTTTCAATGTACATGATCAAGGGACTCAAATCCCAACTTTTAAATTATTGAATATTACATTGAACTTACAATAGTAAATTAAATTTCCTGTTTACACCAAAGCAAAAAAAATTGACATTTACTTCTATTACTTCATATAATTCAGTGGAAAAGACCCTGGATTTAAGTCAGGAGCCTAGATTCAAATAACAACTCTGCCCCTTACTATCTCTGAAATGTTGGGCAGATCATTAAACTTCTCTGGGACTCAATTTCCTCACCTATAAAATGAATGATTAAACTAATAACCTCTAAGCTTCCTTGCAGCTATCAGTCTATGATACTATGATTATTCTGTGTCATTCAGGATATGTTAATAATGGGTACATCTGTCCTGAATTCTCTTTTTTTAAGTTGAGGAATTAGAAATAATGAGGAAACTGAGACAAAGATGAGATTTGAACCCACATCTTCTCACTTCAGACCCAGAACTCATTCTACACTACTGCACAGCTCTGGGCAATTACTCTAGAATAGCCCAGAAATCTTTTCAGTCCTTTGTTTAAATCAGTCATTTACCATGGTGAATCTTAATTAGAGTCAGACCTACTTCTGAATAAACATTTTCTGAGACCTATATTAAACAGTTGTAATGAATATATCATAGGAATATGTAGTGGAAACTATCTTAGTCGGAGTATTAAAAGCTTAACCCAGGGTGGCTAGGTGGTGCAGTGGATAGAGCACTGGCCCTGCAGTCAGGTGTTTCTGAGTTCAAATCCAGCTTCAGACACTTAATAATTACCTAGCCATGTGGCCTTGGGCAAGCCACATAACCCCATTGCCTTGCCAAAAAAAAAAAAAAAAAAGAATAAAAGCTTAACCCCACCATACTTCTAGCTATGATCCCAGGTAGGATTTCAAAACTAAATTTGCAACTAAGGATCTCCTCTTCTGGAGAAGAAATCCTCTTCCAATCTTGAAAGTAACTATGTTTTCTTTCAAGAATTGCAAATTGAATTAAGCATTTGTAATTAGCAAGTGATCTCTGACCCCAGATTTACTCATTTGAACAATGGGCATAATACAAGTGTGATGTGATGGAATTATATACATTAAAGCACTGTGCAAAATTTCATGACTATGTCTATATAATCTGACTCAAGTCACTTTCTCCTCACTCTGGATAATCCTTCAACACAATTTTAATTGGAGATAAAATGGCTAAATGCACTGATAAAAGTAATTTTCTCACCTAAGAACTGCCTATATCAATGAAGCAAAGGTTCAGTACTTAGTTCCTGCCTTGTAAAATACTGAACAAACGTAAGATATATTTTGTATAACCATGTTGCCATATAAAAAAATCTATGAATGTTTCTCCATTGATTTCCACAATCCTCTCCTACACATGAGTGAAAGAACTGTACTCTTTACATAATTTTTTTTCTCTGTCATCAATTATACATAGTAAGTTTGTTTTTAGGATTCCCTCATAGATAGTAAATAATTTTTAAAGAATCATACATTTATTTAAAGATGGAAAAGTCCCTTAAGTATTTTGTCTAATGGACAATATGATATTTTTATATACTCTTGAATTTTCCCTATCTTTCCTCAACTAGCAAACCACTTTTTAGTCTATTAGTCTAGTAGCTAACTCCCTTTTCCTTGGATTTTCTTTTCTGACAGTCTATATTTTCTTTCCTGAATTTCATAATCTCATATCTAGCTCTGTTCTCTTAAAGTAAGTTAAATAAGTCATTTACTCCCCTTTTGTAGGCTGTTTTTTGTGACTTAGACTCTGTTACCCGCCTTCCCATTAGCTCTACCTTCACCCTTCTGTCTATATTTAGAAATAATCATCCATACCCATAACAATTTACCATTGGATTCATTCCTTTTTACTTATATATCTGAAGGAAAAAAATACAAAGAGTTGAATAAATTTAAGATGACTTTTTTGTATTGTTGCCAAGGAAACCATTTCCTCTGTATCTCTGTTGTATTCCACACATCTAGACTAATTTGGGCTAGATTTGACTAAATGGGCAAATTGTCTATGGGAACTAGAATCATCTTTTTGACAATAAATGTCATGAAATGAGTAATCTAAAGTTGGAAGCAAAGATCACTAGATTCTGTCTGCCTTGGTCTCGTATTTATAATCCCTATGAACTGAGAACATATAATCGAGGATTAGACATCCCAACATAAGATACAGACTCTTCTCTTAGAACACTTCATGGGAGTTAGAACCTCTCAACTAATAACCATCTTTGTGATGTTATCAATATTTAAAGTGCATATGTATTATCTCTCTTAATAAAATAGAAGTTTCTTGAGGGTAGAGACTATTTCACATTGTTCTTTTTATTCCTTATATCTGGGATATGCTGAACAACACACAGTTGTTTAATAAGGGCATGTTAGTTAACCTTACAGAAGTTCTCAATTTCTACAGTTTCTACAATCTCTACAAATCTATTTTTAAGGACTCAGAGCCCTTTACTCTATAGGAAGTGTCCCAATTCAGCAGATCAGAGGGTTACTCTGAATAACTGCTTTTGTTTATTATATACGCTTATCTACAATGTCGACCATATCAATATTAAAACTTCTTTGGGAGAAAACAATTCATCTCTTTCTTAATATACATACATATATATATATATCAGATATTAATTTGTTTCTTCTATATTCATCACATGTACCTTCTTCTATGTATCTCCTTAATTCCTTTCCCCTGACAATGGGAAATTCATCACCTAGAGGGAATTTGGAAGAGTGGTTTATGATGATCGAGACCAGGATTACACTTGATAAATTAAAGAATTAATAGGTAGATGTAGGTAGAAGAGAGTTAAGGCAAGGAGTAAAAAGTTAGGGCAGAGGAAGAGCTTTTTCTATCCCTCAATTCATTACCTAACACTAAGAGTCATCAAAAAATAAATCATTTTATGTTGTCCAATGATAGAGCATGGAACTCAGTAGGAGCTACATTAAAGGTATTGTTTGGGACAGCTAGGTGGCACTGTGGATAGAGCACCGGCCCTGGAGTCAGGAATACCTGAGTTCAAATCTGGCCTCAGACACTTAATAATTACCTAGCTGTGTGGCTTTGGGAAAGCCACTTAATCCTATTTTCCTTGCCAAAAAACCCTATAAAAAAGATAGTGGTTATCAGAACATCAGAATATGTATGTATTTATGATGATGATGATGGCGATGGTGATGATAATGACAATAAAGAAAATGATGATAACGGTGATGTTGATGGAGGAAAAGTAGAAGGAAAAGGATATTAGAATCAGGGACACTGATGCTGTTGATACTGATAATGGATATCAGAACTAACAATGTGGAAAGAATAAAATTGTGTTTTTGCTATAAAAAAGTCATTGATAAGAGCTTCTTATTGCAAATATCTTTGGGGGGGTGTTTTTTTTGCAAGCAAATGGGGTTAAGTGACTTGCCTAAGGTCACACAGTCAAGTAAGTATTAAGTGTCTGAGGTCAGATTTGAACACAGGTACTCCTCACTCCAGGGCCGGTGCTCTATCCACTCTGCCACCTAGCTGTCCCATCATTAATTTCTAATGACCATACTTGTATATATCATATATGACACACATATAATGCAATATACATCAATATACATGAACACACATGCATTTGCCTGTGTGTATGCCTGTTTCATATATATATACATATATAACATGAATGCATGCATGCATGAAGCATGTGTTTGTATATTTATACATATATAATGTGTGCATATGAGAAATGGCATATATGTTATTGATATGCATATGTGTGCATATACACTAACTTTATAATATCTTATTTGATTATAACAATCTTTCTATATCTGGATGCTCCCATATTCATATAACATGATCATCTACTCACAATTTGAACAAATTAGAGAATATTGCCCAATTGTTAATTCTGCTCTTCCTTGATGGGACTAATTTGTAACATGGGTTTATCAGAGTTAAGTATCACTATCACTTAGCAAGCCATGGTATTGATTAATGTTAAATTTTTAGCTGTTCAATCCTGAACTTTACTGAGGTAATATGGAAGACAAAAGCTGCACTAAAGATATCAAAACTAATTCACAAAAGAATAAATTTGAAAAGAATAAACTGAAACTTCAGAAATTGCATTATTTAAACATTGTTATTTACAGAATTATCATCAAAGGCAGAAACCAAGACTGACCTTTAGACACAATAAGATTAACAACTTTTAAATGAATTAAATCAAAGTAAGTGCAAATCAAAATAATCTCAGGAGAAAAACTGCTATTTTATGTGCATGGAGTAAAAATTTATCTTTCCCCATTTCAATCCTCAGATGCAAGGGGCAAACTATTTCTCCCCTATTCAAATTGAGCTAATTTTTACATTTGTTTCTTTAAATCACAGAATATTAGATTTAGTGAGATGGGAGGACTTTGGAGATCATTTAACTCAATTTCTTTCATTTCCCTATTTGACAGATCTGGCCTCCAAATCAGATCAAAGAGAAATGGAATCACAACATATAGAACTATTCATTTAAAGACATGCATGGAGTTTCAGATATCTATTTAATTATATATCTATATCCACACACACATATATATGTATATATCAGTAAATTATATGCATTAATTTAATATTCCTATGTTGTTTTCTTTCCAACTAACCTCATCTGAGTAATCAAAGCAGCTTATCCATCAGAAAAAGATAACATGTAATCAGTCTTATATTTATAGTGTCATGTTTTTTTCTGATATTTCTGTCTTAATAGGATGATAGATATAGCAGAGTTGTATAGGAAATTAAGGTAGAGTGAATACAGGTCTGACCCTATTTATGCCTACCTTAAATTTTCTTTGACTTGAACATTTGATTCTAGTATAAGATTGAGTTACTAGCTCAGAGTCCACTGGAAAATCTAATTGATCCCTTCTGCCATCCCTCTTAATTTATGGGTTTCAGTCCAGGAAATAGTTGTCTAGAAAAACTTCTCCATACAGCTCATAAACAAAATCCTCCAAGTAGCTTTGTATCTGTCATCAGCATTTATCAAAGTTTCCTGAAAGGAAATAGTAGGAACTTGCTGAGTTGTTCATTCACTCATTCACTCATTCATTCATTCATTCATTCATTCATCAGGGAATAACTTAAGTGCACTTTGTAAGGATTTGGAAAATATTTGTTCTGATTTGCCTTTATAGGGTTTTTAAGGAAGTGAAGCTTTAGATGAAAATAAGGAAATTAACTTTTCAAATAATTTATATTGTTTGTAAGATAGACAGTTTTGCCATAGGCTAACCCTGCTTAAGTTCTGGTTATTAATTAAAATTAATTAAAACATTAATTAATCAGAGTTTTGCAAATGATGTTTATTAAAACAAGTCATTTTGGGGGAGGCTAGGTGGCGAAATGGTTAGAGCACCAGCCCTGGAGTCAGGAGTACCTGAGTTCAAATCCCCCCTCAGACAACTAATAATTGCCTAGCTGCGTGGCTTTGGTCAAGCCACTTAACCCCATTGCCTTGAAAAAAAACCTTAAAAACAACATTTTTATGCTACTATGAGTTAGCGTAAATGTGTAAAGTAAAATGTAAATATGTTTAATAATAAAAGCAGTGATAAACATAATAATATTCCATATTTGTTAGCATTAGATACTTTGCAAAGCTCTTTGAAATTCATGTGTTTGTTTGGTTCTCATGGTCCTTCTGAGGCATATGATGCAGATATTATTTCTGTTTTACAGTTAAAGAAAATGAGACTGAGAGAGATTAAGTGACTTTTAAAAAGAAATTTTCTTAACCCTTTTTTAGAAACTTTACTGTCACAAAATGTACAATTAACCTGACTCTCTTCCCAAAATAAAAGTAAAAAACAATTTACTATTAGACCACTGAGATCAAAAGCCTTGTTGCATTGATCAGAGTTCTGACATCTTTCAATGCTATTTTCCCTTTCATATTTGTGTTTATTATACAAATTGTTATTGCTGAAATTATATTATTCTTAACCAGTTTATATGACTTTTTCAAAATACCAATGCACTTATAATATTCAACAGAATTATTTATATTCATATGACATACTTTGTTCAGCTATTTTCCAATCAATGGACACACCTTTTATCCTTGGTTATTGAACATAATTTTAAAAAAGAAAGTCATTTCTATAAGTGGGACTTTCTTTCCATCTTTGACAACCTTGGGGCAAAAGGGATATGTAAAATTTATGACCTTTATATTATATTGTTTTCTAAAGTAGTTGAATTTAATCACAATTCCTGTGGTTGTACATCAGTGTACCTTATTCTCAAAAGCCCTCCAACATTTGAAATGTTCATCTTTTATCATGCTTGACAATTAGGTGAATATGATCTAAGACCTCAAAGTTGCATTTATTTACAGTTCTCACATTGTTATGTTTGGCGCATTCAGACAGATAGCTGTTGACAGCTTGAATGTATCATTTAGAAATCTGTTTTTTCTATCTACTTTATTGGGAAATGACTCTTGTTATTATTTATTTATATATACAATTTTTAAAAATTTCTTGGATATCAGAACTTTATTATGGATACTTGTTGCCAAGATGATGATCCATCAAAATTGCTAGCCTCTCTTCTTTTTTTTTTTTGCAAGGCAATGGGGCTAAGTGGCTTGCCCAAGGTCATGCAGCTAGGTAATTTTTAAGTGTCTGAGGCTGGATTTGAACTCAGGTACTCCTGACTCCAGGGCCAGTGCTCTATCCACTGTGCCACCTAGCCGCCCCCTAGCCTCTCTTCTTATTCTAACTGCATTGATTTTGATCATGCAAAACTTTTCCAACTCAGGTTCCCCCTTAAGCCAGAAGAACACTTCCCACATGTTGGAGCAAATCTAGGAGAGTAAAGGTCCTAGTATCAGTAATTTGGTATGACTGAAAATGGTGTTTCCAGGAGAGGGAAAAGCCAGAATAATAATAATAATAATAATAATAATAATAATGATGATGATGATGATGATGATGATGATGATGATGATGATGTAAGGAAACCAGTGCTATGGACTTTAAAGAGAATATAAAATGTAACTGTTTTGGCTCATGAGAGAGACGCAGGTGACCTGGTGGATAGAACACTGGGTCTAGAGCCAGGAAGACTACTTACTATTCCTTTAACCTTTGTCTCCTACCTAACTTTAGACTTGTTGTGACTTATGTGGATAGAATATATTGAATTTTAGGTGTTACGTTATATCTAATCATTTGGTATAACCTTTAACCAATAAGAATATAGGGAGAACATCTGGAATTTCATGCTCCCACCCATTACAGTGCAAAAACAGATAACTCTTCAATACCTAAGCCTTTTTTTCACTCAACATAATACAATTCAAATCTTAGCACCTCCCTGGCAATACAAACTATAGGAAGTTGAGTAGTTCATAGTCAAAACTGATGTAAAATAAGACATACAAACGAGGAATGAAACTAAAAACATTGTTGCCTATACAAATCCTGGAATGACAGAGTAGGTTTCACAATGAACCAAAATTTTTAAAAAAGAAATAAAAGAAACCATGTAAGTCTCTTCAAGGTGTTTTAGTATGAAGTTATATATTTTTACAAAATCATAATTATATCCTATTTATAAAATTAGTGAGTCAATTTTGAAAAAGATATGGTTTTTTTAACTGATTCTTCTATAAGTTTTAAAAAACACCTGCTAATAACTATCTATAGCAAACTTGCTACATTTTTAAGAACAAAATAGGAAATTTAAAAGGCACATAAATATTGATAGCTAAAACCATGGGACCCTGACCACTCTGGTACCCGAGGTGATGCTGAGATCCCCATCAGAAGTCTTCCTTAGCAGAAGTTTTAATTAATTACAAGATGGCAAAGGAGACCCTAAATATCAATGCAATTATTTGGTAGTCTTTTGAAAGTTGCAATGATCATTTTTGTGGATAGAGTACAAGCTTTAGAGGTAAGAAGATCAGATTTCAAATCCAGTCAGACTATTATACTTATGCTCTATTTACTTCGGTTTCTTCATCAGTAAAATAGGGAAAATACAGTACCTCTCCTAATATTGTAAAATGCCAGGGAAACTATATAAAACCTATATAAAAGCTAACTTCTACTACTACTAAATGACTTACTGTGTCACCTTAGTGAGTCATTCAACATTTGGCTGTCTCAACATCCTCATCTGTAGAAAGGTGATAATATTAGTACCTCTCTTCCATGGTTATTGGGTCAAATGAGATCATATTTAGAAAGAGATTAGCAAAGTTCCTAGCACATAGTAGACAATATATTAGTGTTTAGGGCTATTCAGTGGCACAGTAGATAGAGTTCTAGACCTGGATTTAGGAAGATTCATCTTCCTGAGTTCAAATATGACCTCAGAAACTTACTGTGACTTAGTTTCCTCATCTGTAAAATGAGCTGGAGAAGGCAAAGAAAATCTACTCCAGGATCTTTGCCAAGAAAACACCAAATGGGGTCACCAAGTGTCAGATATGACTGAAACAAGTGAACAACAATAACAGAAATAAAATTAAACTCCCTTTCCTAAGTAATAGAAAATAAACAGAGCTTTTCTTAAAATTATAAGTAGTATCTAAGTAAGTATATTATCTGTAATTCAGATAATCTAGAAGACTTTTCAATTAAGATCAGAAATGAAGTAAGGAGGTCCATTATGACTGTTAGTATTCAATATCATAATAAATTCTAATCTTAGAATAAGGCAATAAAAAGAAATTAAATGGATATAGATAATGAGAAAGTAAAATTATTTTATTTTACAGATAATTGTTTACTTAGAAAACCTTGGCAAGTCAACAAAAAAGCTGCAAAAACTGCTAGGAAAACTGACAGAAACAATGCATAATGGAAGGATTTGCATGATGCTCAGCGAGATGAGCAGAACCAGAAGAACCTTGTATACCATAACAGCAACATGGGGGTGGTGATCAACCTTGATGGACTTGCTCATTCCATCAGTGCAACAATCAGGCACAATTTTGGGATATCTGTGATGGAGAATACCATCTGTATCCAGAGAAACAATTGTGGAGTTTGAACCAAGACCAAGGACTATTACCTTTGATTTAGAAAACAACTGAAATCTTATTGTCTGATCTTGCTATCTCTTATACTTTATTTTTCTTCCTTTAGGATATGATTTCTCTCTCATCACATCCAACTTAGATCAATGTATACCATGGAAACAATGTAAAAACTAGCATACTGCCTTCAGCGGGGGTGGGTGGAGGGAAGTAAGATTAGGGGGAAAATTGTAAAATTCACAATAAATAAAATCTTTCTTTTACAAAAAAATAAACAAGGCATAAATCTACATTTCACATGGTATATCAAGGTAACTGCAAAATGGCTACATGATTTAAACACAAAGGAGGATATAAGCAAATTAGGGGAGCAAGAGGAACTTGCCAGTCAAACTTATGGATGGAAGAGTTCATTAATAACAAGACACATAGACATTAAAAGGAGATAAATGGATAATTTTGATTAAATAAAACTAAAAATATTTTGCAAAAATAAAACGAATGCAACCAAAAATTAGAAGAAAAAAAAACCAATAAGCTGGGAAAATTTTTGCAACAAGTTTCTCTGACAAAAGGTATGATTTCTTGAATATATAGAGAACTGAGTCAATTTAAAAAAATAGAAGTCATTTACCATTTGATAAATTGTCAAAGGATAGTTTTCAGAGGAAGAAATCAAAAATCTCAATCCTCATGTAAAAATTTTCTTATCATTAAATTAAATTAGATTGGCTAAAATAACAGAAAGGGAAAATGACACATGCTTGAGAGCATGTGGGAGAAATTAGTAAATTTAATGTACTGTTGTTAGAGCTATGAACTAGTCCAAACATTTTTGGAACCAAGCCCAAAAGACTGTAAAACTCCACATAATCTTTTATCTAGAAAGACCACTTCTATTTTCAAATGAAAACTTCTGAAGGGACCGGTGATGACTTCTTTTGTCCCCAGATGATCCAAAGGGAGCAGATTCAGAAACCCAAATCCAGAAAGGCAGATGAACCAAGAGGGTGTCCAGTGGGTCCTGAAATAATCCTGGAGAAGTTGGTGGGAGCACTGGAGAGAGTTCTCTTTTCAACATGACAGTCAGGACCACCCTGGAGTGGGTTCACCCTGAAAGAGGGGCCAAATCTTTGGAAAGCATCAGGACTGGTGGCATTTGACAAGCTCGAGCTCTGGGGAGTATACGAACTATAGAGCAGTAGAGTACTGTGAATTGGGACATATTTGAAGAGTAACTCACAATACAAAAGTGGAAAGTTGAGAGGTAAACCCACTGAGAGATAGGTTATGTACCTGAGTGTCACATTCTGCCACTACACAGTACAGATTAATGCTTGCCCACCATTACGATTGTGAGCAGGATGCTTTGCACAGTATAATCTTTATTATAATATATATATATATATATAATTGTGCAACTCACAACTCCAGTCATTGGTTGGGATTGGAATTGGAATTTGTACCTCCAAGATATCAAAGAAAAAGGAAAAAAAATACCCATAAACTTTTGAAAGCTGTCCTTTTTGGTAGAGGCAAAGAATTAGAGACATAAGGAATGCCCATCAATGGGAAATAAATGACAAAGTTATGTTATATGAATATGATGGTGTTTTGTACTATAAGAAATGATGAAGGGAATAGTTTTAGAAATATCTCTGAAAACTTGCATGAACTGATGCAAAATAAAGTGAGCAGAACTGGCACAACCATACACAGTCGCAGAAATATCTTATAGATAATCCACTGTGAAAGATTTAGTAACTCTCATCAAAACAATTATTTGCCACAATTCTAAAGAACTCATATTGTAAAATGCTATCCATGGGCAGATTGAAGTATTTTCTCCCTTTTTTTTTTGCTTCCTTCCCCTACCCTCAAAATATAGTGACCAAGGAAATATGCTTTGCATGACTTCATTTGTATAATAGGTGTCATATTTCTTGCCTTCCTAATATGTGGTGAAGGGGTAGGAGAGAGAAAAATCATTTGGAAATGAAAATAGAAATTTAAAAATCTAAAAATTAATGTAATACACTGCACTTAGAAGGAAAAAAAGGTATTATTCTGAGATGGGGTCCATAGGCTACATGAGACTGACCAGGAAGTTCATTTCTCTCTTTCTCTCTTTCTATGTCTCGATCTCTCTCACACACCACACCACACACACACACACACACACACACACACACACACACACACACACATGAAATTTGGAAACAAAAAATGAAGTTTCAAAGGATCTTCTGCTGAGATCCCAGATCCAGACATCTAAGGCAAGGAACTACCTGAAGGAGCTCCAAGAGGAGAAGAATGTCAGACTTTTCATGTTTTATTCTGACTTTCAGATTCCCTGGGAAAGTGCAGGAGGGGAAATCTAGTTTGGAATGTGATAGTAAATGTTTAACAACCAGATGCACTTTAAATTAAATCTGTATTATACATATTATATTATATTATATATTTTAAATTAAATCTATATTATATATTTTCTGAGTTGCTTTCTTAAATCTAAACAAAATAATAAGTCAAAGCTTCATTTTAATGTTCAAAATGAGTCTAACCATTGGCCCTCACAGGTCTAAGAAGCTCCAAGTCACCCCTGAACCTAACTTTGGAATGTTGGATGAACTCGTGCTGCATGTATCTCAGAGACTTAGCCTAGTGCCATGAGATTCCCAATCTCCCCTGGCAGATAATACCTTTTGCCCCTTTGTGTACCTACACACGGTTTTCTCATTTTTCCCCCTTAACTAATTTATACATTCCTTTCTCACTCTCTCCTATGCCTTGAAAGCATTGAAAATCACAAGACTGATTTCCCAGCAAAGAGTGGGATTTGATTTGAAACTGGAAACCCCATCCAACACTGACTCAGTCGTGAGACTTTACAATTATTATTCATTTATTATTATAGTTGACTGTCTAGAATGCTCACAAGAACCAGGAAGAACATAATGTGGAACAAAAGGAAGTACACTGGATCCAGGCCAGGACTCATTGGGTAGTTTTATTCATTTATTATATTTTGCTGATATTTTATTAGATTTTATTTTTCCAATTGCAAGTTGTGAAAGTTTTTGCAACATTCATTCATTTGCATATTTATACAACACATTTTTCTACCATGTTCCTTCCCACTTCTCTTCCCCTCAGGGGCAAACAGTCTGGTAAAAGTTATACATGTCCATTTGTGTTTAATATATTTTACATATTAGTCACTCCGTGTATGAGGAATGAGAACTAAGGGCAAGAAAGGAAACCATGGGATAGGAAGGAAAAACATAAGAGTAATTTTTACAAAGTGAATATATCATCCATTCAGATTCTGTGGGGGTTTTTTTCTCCCTCTGTATGGGGATGGCAGGATGGCATTGTCCATGACGGGTCTCCCAGGGATGTCCTGGCTCTCTGAACTATTGAGAGGAGCTGCATCCATCAAGGTGGTCAACAGTGTTGTTGTTAGTATGTACAATGTTCTCTTGGTTCTGCTCCCTTTACTGAGCATCAATTCGTGTAATTCATTCCATGCTTCTCCAGAGTCCAACCATTCATGGTTTCTTATAGAACAGTAGTACTCCATAACAGTGATATGACATAATTGATTCAGTTATTGCCCGATTGATGGGCTTCCCCTCAGTTTCCAATTTTTGCCACTACAAAAGGAGCTGCTATTAATATTTTTGAACATGTAGGACTTTTCCAATTTTTTTTTATGATTTCTTCTCTATATAGACCTAGTATTAGAACTACTGGGTCAAACAGTATGATCAGTTTTATTGCTCTTTGGACATAATTACATATTTCTCTCCAGAAATGGTTGGATTAGTTCACAACTCTACGAACAGTGCATTAATGTCCTAATCTTCCAAAAACATTTCCAAAATTTTCTCATTAGCTGTTTTAAAAACTACTACCAGCATTTCCTAGTTTTGTGAACTTTCTATATGTTTGCTCCCTTATCCATAAAAACAAACACACATACACATGCACACACATATATATCCATACCTATACCTATACTATACCTATACCTATACCTATACTATACCTATACTATACCTATACCTATACCCATACCTATACTATACCTATACCTATACCTATACCTATACCTATACCTATACCTATACCTATACCTATACCTATACCTATACCTATACCTATACCTATACCTATACCTATACTATACCTATACCTATACCTATACCTATACCTATACCTATACCTATACCTATACCTATACTTATACCTATACCTATACTTATACCTATACCTATACTATACCTCTACCTTTACCTCTACATCTACCTCTACCTCTACCTCTACCTATATCTATATCTATACCTATATCTATCTATACCTATATCTATCTCTATCTCTATCCATATCCATATCCATATCCATATCCATATCCATATTATGTATATCTATATCCATATCCATATCCATATCCATATCTATATCTATATCTATATCTATATCTATATCTATATCTATATCTATATCTATATCTATATCTATATCTATGTATCTCTATATCTCTATCTCTATCTCTATCTATACACATAAAATAAGGAAGATGAAGATTGCAGTATCCTCCCCTCAGGTTTGTCATGAGGAAATATTTGAAAAGCATTCTGCAAATCATGAAACCCAAGTACTTCCATTTTGAAATGTCTTTGTCATGCTTATTCAACTCTTTCAATCATCTACCATATCCAAACAGTTGCCCAGTTTTGCTCTCTCTACAATATTTCTTTCATCCATCCTCTTCTCTCTATTCACACAGTGTCTGTTTTGGTTCAGGTCCTCAGCAACCTCTTTAACTAGTGTGCAAGCATCACAATTGTAATTTTGGCTTCCACTCATCATTGTCTTCAATGCATACTTCTCACAGCTGCCTATATGATCTTTCAGCATGTGGTGAAGTGTATAGAGGAGAGCTGGGCATGGAGTCAGGAAGACCTGAGTTGAAATTTGAACTCAGATAGTGAGTTGTGTGACCTTGGGTGAGCCATCATCTCTGTAAAATGGGAAGTATGTAAATGCAAAGCCATCATCTGTAAAATGGGAATAATAATAGCACTTCCCTCTAAAGTCTTATGTGAGGATTAAAGTGGATAATAGTTGTGCATCATTTAGTGTAACTCAATACATAATTGTAGGTCACTCATTTCAGTCTTTGTGACCCCATTTGGGGGTCTCTTGGCAATGATCCTGGAGTTGTAGACTATCTTCTTCATCAGCTCATTGTACATGTGAGGAAGCTCAGGGTTAAAAATAGCTTGCCCAAAGTCTCACAGCTAGTGTTTGAAGCCAGATTTTAATTCAGTTCTTATTAACTTTAGGTCCCACTCTCCATCATACTACCCAGATGCCACACTTATTCATATAGTAAATGGTATATAAATGTTATTACCAAATCACAAGTCTGACCATTTCATTTCCTTATTCAAAAGCTTGAAAGGTTCCCTACTTTGGGACAAATCACAGAACTGTTTCTCTGCTGCTAAGTATTCATTTGAAGCTCTTTACAATCTTATTATAGCAGACCTTTCCATGTTTAATTTATATATTTCTCCTTGTTTGTCTTGTATAAGTCCAGTCAATACACTTCCAGTTCACGAATTCAGCCTTTAATATAATACTTCTTTTTAACCTCTTAGAATTCCTGTCTTCTTTCAAGACTTGTCTAGTATGTCTCCTACTTCTTACAACATTTTCTGATTCCATTAAATATTAGCGCCCTTTCTAAAATGTTCAAAGGCTGATCTTTTTACTTAATATCTGCCCCCTCCACTAGAATCTAAGCTCTTTGAGGGAAAATATAGATTTTCATTTTATTTGTTTGTTTTTAAATTTCCTGTTCCTTACACAGGGCTTGAACATAGGAAATGCTCAATAATTGCTTAGTGATCAGACTAGAAATGTTATTGAGATCATCACTTTCATTATTTTTAATTTCACTGTAATTATTATGCTAAAATCAGCCCTCATTCATAGCAGTAAAATTTATTTTAAAAACTGAAACAATATGAAATCTCAACATATGGTAGAAGGTATTCAAAGATTTGGCAGACGCTAACAACACTGTAGCCTTAGAACCCAAACTTGATTTGTAATTATGTCCCCATCTCCCCAAGTATTTCTTCACCATAATTTAGTGTGGGAAAAATTACTCAATGTTCTAGTAGGTTGGAAATGCTTAGGCAATATAAAGATGAGTAATAGACAAAATGTCAGTCTGTACTGTCATTTTCCTGCCTTAGGATCATTTTATCTGGCTCTAATATTGTTTCAATTTGCCATTAGGTATTAAATTAGAAATTAAATTAAAAATGAATTGATCCTATTGCAATGAGATGTCTGATCTGCCTTCTTAACCTTTCCACCTGTGTCAAAAAAGGAGGGAGTTAGATGGGAGTACTGTGGATATGGAAGTCTTCATCTTACACCCTACTGCCAAAAAGGTTTCTTTCTCACTTGAAACAATTTTCCAAGGTTTTAGACACTGATTCCTTCCTTAGGTAATGACATCTGCTAGAGACAGTTCTGTTTTTTCTTCTGTTAACTAAGAGAGTCAGATAAAGAGCTGAGCCATCATGCCAATAGAAGGCAAAATGAAGGGAATGGTTATTTCAAAACACACACACACACACACACACACACACACACACACACACATCAACTGAAGCTCAGGTTGGTTAAATTCATTTTGCTTTTAGTTCACTTACTGGCTTTAGGAGGGAAATATAAAATATCATGGAATATTCAAAAGGTATAAGACCTAAAAAAATCTAAGATGTCAGAATGAGAAGGAAGCTTAGGGACCATCTACTCTAACCATCTCATTTTACAGGTGACAGAATGGTGACTCAGGAAGGTTTTTGGCTGACTATGTGTCACCTAACTAGCATGAGATAGAACAGATGAGCATTCATTGCAATGGTTTGTCCCTGAAGTAGACTGTCTTTTAAGTGATTCTTTGTGATGGAAAAAAGTTTAGCAAATAGGGCCCCTGAACTAGTTTTAGAAACACAAGTTTTTTTAGAAACGCAAGTTTCAAATGGCTAATCTTCCACTAATATTGTTTCCTGTGAAAGTCAATTCAGGATAAAGGTTAGCCCACTAGTCAATTGTGAGTCCAATTGACTAGCGATTGGTAAGATCTGGTTTGTGGGGATAAATGGTTATCTGTGCAAAAGTTGGGATGTATGAGCGGGAATGAATTATCCACAAGTCTCCTTGGCTAGTTTGTGCTTCTTTTTCTTATTTGTGAGGAAGAATAGTAAAGATTGTGAAGTAAATATTTAAAGCAATATGGATTTAATGGAGTAATTTGGGTGAGTCTTTTGATTTCCAGTTCTCTAGTATATGGATAAAGACATGTCCTAGAATTTCATTAATAGAGTTAACTCCCTGTCAAGGAAACTTCTTGCATGTACCATGTCTACATTGGATTGTCCTATAGACAGTGCATAAAGAGTATCCACTGCCCATGGATAAACAAAACTCGTATCTCTCAGAGGCAGGATTTGAACAATCTTCTGGATTATAAGGAAGACTCTTTCTCCACTCTAGTAAACTGTGTCTCCCTAAAGAAGGAGTCTATAATTTATTAGGAAGATGAAACTAAAACTCATGAGACAGTCAGTGACCTTTACAATTTATAATTAGATGTTAAATTCTGAATACCGACAAGAAATTCAAAGAAGGTAGAAGTCACTAATGGCTGATGAGGAATGAGGGAAATTTTCATGTAAAGATAAGGCATGAAGAATGTCTATAATTAGGAGAGAAGGGAGAGTATTCTGGATAAAATACACAAATACAAAATCAGAGGTAGAAATATTTACAATGTGTTTTTGGAATAGGGAGTAGATGACTGACTAAAACTTAGCACATCGTTGGAAAATACCTGGCTTTTGGGGTTATGGGGTATGACTCACACAAGGGGCAAAAATAAATGACTTAATTTTTGTCACAGTCATATGATTAAAAGCTCACAGCAAAATAAAACAAGTTGGCAGAGAAGGGGGTAGAGTTTTCAGGAGGTGAGATATCTGAATTTATTTTAGTTGGTTAACTTGATACTAGGTCTTTGGCATATGAGAATACCACTAACCCCTTTTATTAATTATTCACTGGTAATAATTAATAAAATGATGAGATTTTCCAGAATCTATGTCGCTTGCACTTTTTATATGTCACAGTTTGGAAAGGGGAAATTATAAGAGGTATTAGTTATAAACAAAGCTATCACTGACTCAGGATGTACCGACATACTTGTAGTTCTTTCTGAGATAGCAAAGAATGAAAACCCGAGGAAGGGATGAACACGTTGTCGTATGTTGATGCAATGGAATACTATTGGGACATAAGGATGTTGAAAGGAATAGAAAGGGAATGGAATGGAATAAGCATTTATTTAGGACCTAGTTTGTCCCAAGGACTCTTCTAAACACTTTATTAATATTATTTCATTTTATCCTCATTCCAATCATTAGAGGTAGGTGCTATGATTATCATTTTATAGTTGAGGAAATAGAAGCAACAAACTATGGCTGAATAACTTGTTTAGGGTCACACATCTAATAAATTTATGAGGCAGAATTTGAACTCAGATCCTCTTGCCTCTAGACCCAGCAGGCTACCCAATGCTGCTTCTATGTAAATAAGTGTGGGCATGAAGCACCCCCAAATCTGAGGAATGATGCTGATGCTGATCTTTGTCCTTTGTTATCAAAGAGGACTATTCTATCAGATACATGATAATATGACTTGTACAATTACGTTTATTATAGTGAGAGGAGTGTTGTGCAAAGGCATCCTTCTCATTTGCTTTTTGCAGAACTGCTTCACCATAGGACCTGATTTTATAGGCAAAAAGACTTCTGGTGAAAGTCTAAATAGTGAGGGAGGCCTTGGCCTTGTGAATATGATTTCCCTCCCATATCTGCAAAACACCACAGTGTCCAACACTGGAATGTGATTTTCTGCTGACACAGCAGCACAATTAAACCTGTCTCTCCACAGACTAATAATAGTCATGGACTAGACCTTTCACTCAATGGTCAAATTGTCCAGCAACATGGTAGATACATCATATCATCAGCATCATACTGTACTCTCTAATAATCCAAAGACTGATTTCCCAGAAGGTTCTCAGTGGGTCTTTGAATAAAGGCACTGGATTATAGGATAATAAATGCTTATTCCCTTCCATTCTCTTTCCATTCCTTTCAACATTCTTTCAGTCTAATAGTATTCCATTATGTTTATATACCACAAATTGTTCAGCCATTCCTCAGGTTTTCATTTTTTTCCACCTCAGAAAGGTACTACATCATTTTTGTCAGAATTATAAGGGTATCTGATCATTTTTGAACATCCAACTTTCATTCTTGATTAATGAAAATATCCTTGGCAAATGTTTTCATTCTGATCCATCTAGTACTGGTCCAATAATTTCACTTCTAGCAACACAATACAATCTTCTGGACTCTAAGGAATACATTCCTTTTTATCATGCCCCCAGTTCTGGGGTATTTGGCTGATTCAGGTCTGTTTTGAAAACTCTAATTTTTTCACAATAAACCCCTTGGCACTATGGATCGCTCAGCTAAGTGCATTAAGGGGGCATTGAGAGGAAGGGGCTGGGGCAGACTGTTTTTGCCTCAAAGTGGGCCACAAGCTCTATCCCCAGAAAAATCAAAATCTTTACGTTCAATCTCTGGAAGCCAAGGTTTCTACAAGACTCAATTTGATCTGAGGATAACTAGGACTAGGGCAGCTAAATGGCAAACTGTATAGAGTGATGGACCTCAAGTCAGGAAGTCTCATTTTCATGAGTTCATATCTGGACATCAGACTCTTACTAGATGCAAGACCTGCTCTGGAGGAGATAGTAATCACTAGGAGGCTGGTGATTCTGAGCAGCTCTGCCTCACTTCAATTCAATCCACTCTCAAGTCAAGACATAACCCTCATGATGTCAGTAGTTCTCTTCATGAACAAAGGATGAAAAACAAACTTTGAATCAGAGTAGCTCTCTCCTGGGAATCCAACTGGCCAGTACAAGTTGGCCAGTGCTTTCTTCTTCCATCATCTTTCTTTTTTTCCTCCTCCCCCTTTCTCCTCTCCCTCTTCTTCCTCCTCTCCTGCTCCTCTTCCTTCTTCTCTGTCTTCTCTTACTCCTTGGACTAAATTTTTTGGACAATATTACTGAGCCAATGGTTATTAGTGGTAAAGGGTCAAATATTTCTTGTCTTCTCTGTTTACAACAATGATTTTTTGAGTGTAAATGACAAGGCAGAGATGCTTTTTAGGGAGCTGTCAACCAAGAATTGTGAGGAGTCAGAAAACACTCAGTTTTCTCCTTAAGTTCAAAGCAGCAAGCTAAGACAAGTCCATGGACCCCCCGAATCTCTCCTTAGTTGATAATTCTTAAACTAAATGAACCCTAACATCTTTTCCAAATAAAATTATGTAATTCCTTGCTGAGAACATCTCCATTTCACTGAGTAGTAATAAAGACAAGTTTTTATCGTTGACATAAACATTTCAGAGATATTAGAAATAAACATTTTTGTTCCAATTTTGCAAGTTGGAAAGGAATTTCATTACTAATCTTAAAGTGAGCTTTTGCATGATGAGCTGAACATGAACAGAACACAAACCATATTGATTGGTAATCTCTAGTTGTGTCACAGGAACCCTATTGAATTGCATTTCTAGGTGGATTAGATTGAAGGAGGAAAGAGTTAGACATTACAAGTTTATGCATACCTTTTCTTCTATGCCCAATTGGAAAGGTCATTAGAGCTAGTAAGAGTGATTATGGGTTTTCCAAGGAACAGGGATGGGCTTCTTCAATGTGTCATAACTGGAAAGGAAAGATTCTTCCAACATCCCTTTGTGAGGACCAAATGATTAAACTCTTTTTCCATTCCAGATGTGGGCTAAAGATAAAACCTACTTCTAAGGAAATGCATGAACTGAACAACTGTTTAAGAATTTTTCTTTCTTTCTTTCTTTCTTTCTTTCTTTCTTTCTTTCTTTCTTTCTTTCTTTCTTCCTTCCTTCCTTCCTTCCTTCCTTCCTTCCTTTCTTTCTTTCTTTCTTTCTTTCTTTCTTTCTTTCTTTCTTTCTTTCTTTTTTTCTTTCTTCTGGTAGGTAGTTCTTTGGATAATAAAATCAGAAAGGAATTATACCTTGCATTCTACTATACCTCAAGAAATCACTTACAAGTTATCATGAAATGTATGAAATATAAATAAGTTACTGAATGTTAAATTGATATGAAAACAACCTTTCAAATGCAACCTTAATATCATCTTTGGTGATCATCACATCCATGGCAATGAAAGGGTAACTTTATATCTCAATTCACAGAAAATGAACTCCTTAATCAAGTCAATAATATACAGCAAAATACACAAACAAACTATAACCCAAGGTAAATAATAAAAACAAAAACTCCTTATTAGAAGAGCTCTCAGGTGGCACAGTGGATAGAGCACCGGTCCTGAAATTAGGAGGACCTGAGTTCAAATCCAGCCTAAGACACATAACAATTGCGTAGCTGTGTGACCTTGGGCAAGTCACTTAACCTCATTGCCTTAAATAAACATTTTTTCTAAAAATTCAGAAGAGCTCAGTATTGCAGTGGTTAAAGCAATGGACCTGGGGTCAGGGAAAACCAAATTCTAATACAACATCAAACCTTTAAAAGTTGTGTAATCCTGGTCAAATCCTTTAACTTCTGTTCCATTTTCCTCATATATAAAATGAAGAGAATAATAAGCATTTGCTTCCCAAGGCTGTGGTGACAATTAAATAAGATAGAATTATTTTTGAAATTGTTTTGCAGACCTTAAATTGCTATATAAATGATAGCTTGCAATAGTAAAAATCATTTTTCTTAACATTCCCCTCTACAGGGACATAATTTCCCAGAAACTCTCATTTTAATAGTAGGAAAGAAACAACTTAGAACCTAGAAAATTCATACTCTCAGTCGTTCTATCTAGAATATCTCTCTGCTTCCAAAGATCTCATTGTAGAACTGCTGATAATATCTGCTGGATTGCTCTCTGATGAGCTACCACCCCCTGCTTCTCCACTAAATTTCAGTAGATAAATGACTATGCCCCAAAGGAGTAATGTTTCCAACTCTTTCATGAGTCACTCCAAAGTCTCAGGGGAAATTTCTGTTCTTTTGTGAATCATACCTATAGACATACCCAAAAAGCAAAGCAAAAATTCTCAGGTGAAGACTATCATTTTTGACACTTTCCTTTCCAATGGGATCTTTAGTTGCATTATGGTGAGAAAATTTCCTTTATTTTCCTAATAAATTTATTTGTCTGTTTTTCCAACTACATGCAAACACAGTTTTCAACATTCATTTTTGGGTAAGATTTTGAGTTTCACATTTTCCTCTCTTCCTTTCTTCCTTCTCCTCCTCTCCCTCCTCTCCCCATTGACAGTGAGTAATATTATATAGGTTATATATATATATATATATATATATATATATATATATATTACATATATGCATATATAAAAAACATATTTACATATTAGTCATTTTGTGAAAGAATGCGAGAACATGTTTTTCAAAATATCATCACATCCATGGAAGTCAGTCTCCCTGGTCATATAAATTGCACTGGAGCATCACTTAGCAAAACTGAAGAGGTGACATGAATCTGGAAACCTTTTGTCTACATTCCAGTGACTATACCCACATCTCTGCCCTCTTTACATACCATCACTTGTTAAAAAAAATATATTCCCTAGAGATCAGTTTACATTTTTAATTTAATAATCTTCAAATGCGGCCTGAAATTCTATACCCCATTAGGTATTTTCAACCATGTACTCATCAAGTGGTTTATCAATGATGGCATAAATCACTTTCTGTTAGTAACCACCAAATCCTAAAAAAAATCTACTGAAAGATATATGGAAGAAGAGGGTTATCAGTTGTGCTCAATATTGTTTTATAAAACAATGGGAGAAATGGAAGTGAGAGGAAAATAATTATAAATAAACATGTACAGGCACTGAATAAACCATATCATCATAAGAGCATTTGTAAATAAATGTGGCAGGTAGAAAGTAAGATGAAACACATTTGCCACGTTTCAATGGCTGTGTCATCATTGCCGAATGAATCATCACATTTGGACTTTAAAATCTTGATCCCCAAAATGCTATAATTGAAAGACAAAATGACATAGGAAGGTGATAACAAAAAAGAATAACAGGGGGCGGCTAGGTGGCACAGTAGATAAAGCACAAGCCCTGGAGTCAGGAGTACCTGAGTTCAAATCCTGCCTCAGAAACTTAATAATTACCCAGCTGTGTGGCCTTGGGCAAGCCACTTAACCCTATTTGCCTTGGGGAAAAAACCCTAAAAACAAAAATAAAAAAAAATAGAATAACAGGTAAGACAAAATACAAACTGAGGAAATTTATGCTGAAGGCAAAATAATTGTAAAAATAATGAACAAGTTTTTTATAGGATATCTCAGGGAGAGGAAGGTACTATAAGAATGTAAATAATCATAAGACAAAGATCTACGTATATGCAAATAGGCACATTGCAAATGTGATTAAAAATGCTAATAGCTACTTATTCACAGGCTTACTTTCTTATTTTTATAAAATCTTTATGTAGTCATGTTATTCTTGTTAAAAATTTGAGAAAGGAAGAGGTAGACTTTGACAAATGAGTCATTGCAGCCAACCAGTTTTATAATAATATTATTAATTAAAAGGTACAAAGAGCAAAAATTCTGTTCTTTATTGGTTACAGCAAAAGTTTCATGCATACTAGATTCATTGAGAAATTCACCAGAAAATAATAATGTTCAATGGTCTTAGATTATTATTATTATTATTGCTAGGCAATGGGGTTAAGTGGCTTGCCCAAGGCCACACAGCTGGGTAATTATTAAGTGTCTGAGGCCAGATTTCAACTCCGCTGACTCCAGGGCCAGTGCTCTATCCACTGCGCCACCTAGCCATCCCTGTCATAGAATTATTAATGTCCTTGGAGGTAATCAGGGAGATGTATATTTGCCCATTTTTCCAATAGAAGTAGAAATCTCTGTAGATTGTGAAGTACAACAAAATGTACCTGTTTGCATATTTTATACTAATTGCATCAAACCCCAGAATGAAGACCCAAATTCACTCAAAAGATATTTTTAAGGGAAAGATCACTTTATATTTCATCAACATTCAACACATTGCACTTAGAGAATATTTAATACTTAGTAAATGAGTGATGGAGCTGGCCAAGATGGTGTTGAGAAGACAGACCCTGTGATAGGTGCTCTCTCTTTCCCCTCAGAAATAACATGAGAGAAACCTCTTAAAAGAAATTCGATCAACAAAACCCAGAAAGAGAAGCTAGGAGAAGAACACCTACCAAGAAGGTCTGTCTCAGATGACCATGGGTGAACTGGAAGATGAGAGCAGAGGATCAGCACTCTGGACCACACCTGGGGGGAGGTCAGAGGGTCAGCCTCAGCCTTGGAGACTTTGGTGAGTGGTGGGTGCAAGATCCAGCTATAGTTGTGGAGTCTTTGGCCAGGGGGAGAAGAGCTAAATAAGGTTGAATTCCAGCACAGAGTCTCAGAGCAAGCCTGGAGAACAACCAGCTGGGCCAGGGACCTGAACTCTATACTTTCAGTGGAGCCCTTTGCCCAGAACAAACAATAAACAACCCCCCACCACAACTCCCTCAGGGTGGCAGAGTTCACTCAACAGAAAGAGATTAACCTCCTTCCCCCCCGTGGTCCAGCCCAGTTTTCAAGGGCAACTCAGACCCTGCTGCTGAGGACTACAAACACTCCAGAGAAAGCAACCATCACTGGCTGGCCCTTAGAATTATTTAGTCGAGTGAACAAAGCCTCTCACCTGAATCTTCATCTCATCAGACTTGACTTAAAGTTAACTTAGACATACTTAATCAAGTTAAGAAACTTATCTTACCATTCAAGTATTAAAAGGGGAAAAGGGGAAAAGGGGAAGGGGGTGGGGAAGGGGAGAAAAGGGAACTAACCGAAGGAAGGGAAGAAAGGGAAAAGGGAAAGGGGGAAAAAAGAGGAGAGGGTTGATTTAAGAGCGCAAACACACTGAAGGTGGCAGTATTCAGAAACAAAACACTGGGAAATATAGACAAAGGGGAAAAGGGGGAAAATACAAACAGAAGGAAGATAGCATGGAGGGCAAAAAAGTGTTAGTAATTATAACTTTGAATGTAAATGGGATGGATGAACTCTCCCTTAAAACGTAAGTGAATAGCAGAATGGATTAAAAACCAGAATCCTACAATATGTTCCTTACAAGAATCTCATTTGAAGCAGAGAGATACATATAGAGTAAAGCTAAAAGGTTGGAGCAAAATATATTTTGCTTCAGCTAAAGTAAAAAAAAGCAGGGGTAGCAATCCTTATCTCAGACAAAGCAACAGCAGAAATACTTAGCATTTAAAGAGATAAGGAAGGAAACTATATCCTCCTAAAAGGTACCATAGACAATAAAGTAATTTCAATATTAAATATGTATGCACCAAATAGGACAGCATCCCAAATTCTTAGAGGAGAAGTTGAAAGAGCTACAGAAAGACATAGACTGCAAAACTCTACTAGTGGGAGAGCTCAACCTTCCACTCTCAGATTTAGATAAATCGAATTATAAAATAAAAAAGAAAGAAGTTAAAGAGGTAAATAGATTGTTAGAAAACCTAGATATGATAGACCTATGGAGTAAATTGAATGTGGATAGAAAGGAATAAACTTTTTTTTCTGCAGTACATGGCACTTATGCAAAAATGACTATGTACTAGGCCATAAAAACCTAATGATCAGCTGCAGAAAGGCTGAAATAGTGAATACATCTTTTTCAGATCATAATGCAATAAAAATTATATGCAATACTGGGCCAGGGAGATATAGACCCAGTACTAATTGGAAACTAAATAACCTCATTTTAAAGAATGAGTGGTTCAAGCAACATATTACAGAAAGAATTAATTATTTCATCCAAGATAATGAAAATAATGATACATCATACCAAAACCTATGGGATGAACACAAGGCAGCTGTCAGGGGATATATTGTATCTTTAAATGCTTACATAAATAAATTGGAGAAAGAAGAAATCAATGGACTGAATATGCAACTAAAAGAATTAGAGAAAGCACAAATTAAAAATTCCAATTAAATACCAAATCAGAAATTCTAAAAATTAAAAGAGAAATTAATAAAATCAAAAGCAATAAAACTACTGACCTGATAAATGAACCCAAGAGCTGGTTTTATGGGAAAACATGCAATAAAATTGATAGAACTCTGGTAAATCTGATTTTAAAAAAGAAATAAGAAAACCTCGTTGCTAGTATCATGAATGAAAAAGATTAACTCACCACCGATGAGGAAGAAATTAAAGTAATAATAATTCGGAATTATTTTGCCCAACTCTATGCCAATATATTTGACAATCTAAGTGAAATTGGTGAATATTTACAAAAATATAAGTTGCCCAGATTAAATGAAGAGGAAATTAAAAACTTAAATAACCCTATCTCAGAAAAAGAAATTCAACAAGCCATTACTGAACTCCCTAAGAAAAAATCTCCAGGGCCAGATGGATTCACAAGTGAATTCTATCAAACATTCAGGAAACAATTGGTTCCAATTCTATATAAACTCTTGGGAAAAATAGGTGAAGATGAAACTCTGCCTAACTCTTTCTATGACACCAATATGGTGCTGATACCTAAACCAGGAAGAGTTAAAACAGAGAAAGAAAATTATAGATCTATCTCCCTGATGAATATAGATGCAAAAATCTTAAATAAAATCTTAGCAAAACGATTACAAATAAGTTATCACTAGGATAATACATTATGATCAAGTAGGATTTATCCCAGGAATGCAGGGTAGGTTCAATACAATTAATTATGTCAATAACATACCTATCAGAAATCATGTGATCTTATCAATAGATACTGAAAAAGCTTTTGTCAAATACAACACCCATTCATAATAAAAACACTGGAGAGTGTAGGAATAAAAAGTTTGTTCCTTAGAATATTAAGCAGTATCTATCTGAAACCATCATCAAGCAGTATATACAATGGGGATAGGCTTGAGGCATTCCCAATAAAATCAAGGGTGAAACAAGGATGCCCATTATCACCACTACTATTCAATATCTTATTAGAAATGTTAGCCTCAGCAATAAGAGAAGAAAAAGAAATTGAAGGAATTAGAATAGGGAAGGAGGAGACAAAACTCTCACTCTTTGCAGATGACATGATGGTATACCTAGAGAATCCCAAGAAATCATCTAAAAAACTACTAGAAATAATTAGCACCTTTAGCAAAGTAGCAGGATATAAAATAAACCCTCATAAATCCTCAACATTTCTATATATGACTAGCAAGATACAGCAGAAAGAGCTAGATAGAGAAATCCCATTCAAAATAACTTCAGACAAAATAAGATACCTGGGAGTCTACCTGCCAAGGCAGACATAAAAAATTTTGAAAACATTCTCATGCAAATAAAATCAAATTTAAATAACTGGGCACACATCAACTGCTCATGGATAGGTTGAATTATATAATAAAAAATGACAATTCTACCAAAACTAAACTATTTGTTTAGCACCCTACCAATAAAAATACTAAAAATATACTTTAAGGAGTTAGAAAAAGTCGTAAGTAAAATTATATGGAGAAATAAAAAGTCAAGAATTTCCAGGGATTCATTAAAAAAATGCAAAAGAAGGTGGTTTACCGTTACTAGATCTAAAATTATATTATAAAACATCGGCCCTCAAAACTGTCTGGTATTGGCTAAGAAATAGTCATGGATCAGTGGGATAGACTAGGTGCAAAAAGCAGGAAATGATTATAGTAATCTGCTGTTTGATAAACCCAAAGAGTCCAGCTATTGGGATGAAATCTCTCTCTTTGATAAAAACTGTTGGGAAAATTGGAAGTTAGTATGACAGAAACTTAGACCAACACCTTACACCATATACCAAGATAAGATCGAAATGGATACAGGATTTTGACATAAAAACAATATTATAAGCAAACTAGAAGATGAAGGAGTAGTTTACCTGTCAGATCTATGGAAAAGGGAAACAGCTTATGACCAAGGAAGAGATAAAGAATACCATTCAAAACAAACTAGATAATTTTGTCTACATTAAATTATAAAGCTTTTGCACAGAGTAAACCACTGTAACTAAGATCAAAAGAAATGTAGTCTGGCAGCTAGGTGGCACAGTGGATAGAGGACCGACCCTTGAGTAAGGAGTACTTGAGTTCAAATCCAGCCTCAGACACTTAATAATTACCTAGCTGTGTGGCCTTGGGCAAACCACTTAACCCCATTGCCTTGCAAAAACCTAAAAAGGAAAAAAATGTGTAAACTGGGAAATAATGTTTGCAACTAGTATTTCTGACAAAGGACTCATTTCTAAAATATACAGAGAACTGAGTCAAATTTTCAAAAAACTAAGCCATTCCCCATTTAAGAAATGATCAAAGGATAAGCAAAGGCAATTTACAGCTGATGAAATCAAAGCAATCCATAGTCATATGAAAAATTGCTCCAAAATTGCTTATTAGAGAAATGCAAATTAAAGCTTCTCTGAGATACCACCTCACACCTTTCAGACTGGCCAATATGACCAGAAAGGACAATGGTCAGTGTTGGAAAGGATGCAGGAAATCTTGGACACTAATACACTGTTGGTGGAGCTGTGTATGCATCCAACCTTTCTGGAGAATAATTTAGGATTATGCCCAAAGGGCAACAAAAATGTACATACCCCTTGATCCAGCAATACAACTACTGGGTCTATACCCTGCAGAGATGATTTTAAAAAAAGGGCAAAAATATCACTTGTACAAAGATATTTATAGTAGCCCTGTTTGTGGTGGCAAAAAAAAATGGAAATTAAGTCCTTCAATTGGGGAATGGCTTAATAAACTGTGGTATGTGTATATGTCATGTTCTAATAGAAACCAGGAGGAATCAGATTTCAGGGAAGCCTGAAAAGATTTGCATAAACTGATGCTGAGTGAGATAAGCAGAACCAGAAAAACATTGTACACCCTATCAGCAATATGGGAATGAAGATCAACCTTGATGGACTTGCTTATTCCATCAGTGCAACAACGAGGGATAATTTTGAGCTATCAGCAATGGAGAATACCATCTGTATCCAGAGAAATAATTAAAGACTTTGAACAAAAACCAAAGACCTATTACCATCAAATTATGGGGGGAAAACATGTTATATTATTATGTAATTTTACTATGTCATACTTTATTTTTCTTCCTTAAGGGTATGATTTCTCTCTCATCACATTCATCTGAGATCAATGTATAACATAGAACCAATGTCAACACTAACAGAATGCCTTCTGTGGAGGGGTTGGGGGAGGGAAGCAAGAATGTGGGAAAAATTGTAAAACTCAAAATAAATAAAATCTTTCTTTAAAAAAATAAATGAGTGATAAAGCATGGATTGAATTGAATCCACAATTTTAATAAGAGACCTATTTTATATAGATCTTGAAATGCAGTTAGGGGACCAATCCCATCACATAAATATGCATAAATAAATATCTCCAGATAGAGGAGTCAGGAATTTCAGATACATAATAAATGGAAAGGGATTGAATAGGAGGGAGTTGAGTTCAGGAAATTTTGTTAACAATCCCAAGTCCCTCCCCATTGCAAAGATCCATCATTCCAAATTCAGCAGAAATGTCCTTTTGTTCATACTCTATGACTCCAAACCTTGAAACATTTCAAGTAAGTCACTGCATATTTTCATTCATTAACTGTTCCCAAGAAGGGTTGATAAAGAAA
This sequence comes from Macrotis lagotis, assembly GCF_037893015.1. NCBI lineage: Eukaryota > Metazoa > Chordata > Mammalia > Peramelemorphia > Peramelidae > Macrotis > Macrotis lagotis. The sequence goes on from NC_133660.1 coordinate 11,694,410, forward strand.
TCATATGGGGGAAAAGAAGATGAATCAGCTATGGATAATGATAGGGACAGGCTAAGTATACCTTTGATAAGTTTGATTAATTAAAAAAATGTAGAGGAAGGCCTCCAGGGCTCTGGGTGGCTGCTCTATGGAATATTTATTTAATAAACATGTGAGTGTATGGATGGGTCACAATTACATTGATGAGCAGAATAAGCCCGTAGATAAGACCAAAAGTTCCTTGAAGTCTTGAAGAGTTAGGCTGCAAGATTTTGAAGACAAGACAGCATTTATAAAAGACAAAGATTACTTTTATAACCCTGATGAAACATTACCTGGGAAAGTTGTTGATTAAGGAATTTGCTCACATACAAGGTCCTTGAAACACATTGGGTATTCTCATGAAACCTTCTTGAAAAACCATTCTTGAAAGAATAAAATTTAATTACCTAGCTATGAGACTTTGGGCAAGTCACTTAACTCCATTACCTTGCAAAAAAGCCAAAAAAAAAGAATAAAATAAAATACAGTGAACCACAAAGAAAACAATATTGAAATACAGTTTTCAAATTTAAAAAAAATTTAAATTGATATTTTATTTTTCCAACTACATGTTATGAATTTTTTTGACATTCAACAATATACATATATATGTGTGTGTATGTGTGTGTGTGTGTGTGTATGTATTTAAATTCCACAGTTTGCTTCCACCCTCCTTTCTCATCCCCCTCCCCTCAGAGGCAAACAATTAGGTTGACATTGTACTACACATTTGTATTAAACATGTTTACAGATTAGTTACTTTTGGTGTGAGGAATTAGGATTAAGGGGAAAAATGAATAAGAGATATTTTTTTTAAAAAAATTGAATGGAGTGTTCATCAGATTCTAGAGGATTTTGATTTTGTTTTTCTTCTTCTGGATGGGAATAGCATTATTCATAGCCAGTCTAATAGGGTTGTCCTAGTTCTCTGAACTGCTGAGACCTGCTGCATCCATCAGGGTTGATCATCTCATAATGTTGTTGTTAATGTATACAATGTTCTCTTGGTTCTACTGCCTTTGCTCAGCATCAGAACCTATAAGTCATTCCCTGCTTCCCTTTATGGTTTCTTATAGAACAATAGTATTCCATAGTATTCATGTACCATAACTTGCTTAGCCATTCTCCAATTGATGGGCCTCTCCACAATTTCCAATTCTTTGACACTACAAAAAGAGCTGCTATGAATATTTTGGAACATGTGGAACTTTTTCCATCAATATTTTTTAAAAGATAAATTAAGTCTTCCTGAAATCTATCCATGAACATGGAAGATGGACCCCAAGTTGAGAACTCCTTTTCCAGATTGGGAGAACAGAAGCTTTAAAAATATATTTTGAATGTTTGTCAGTTTAATTTGGCGTTACCTCTATGCACAGTCCTGATGGTCTTAAAACATGAACAGAACAGAAAGTAATACATGCATCATGAAAATCTGCCAACTGTGGAAGAGGATGCTAAAGACCAAATTCATCTTTTAGGCTTCCAATACTTTCAAGTGCCTCATTTTCCACATTCAGTCCACATATCAAGGGCAAAGCTGTCAGTGTGCAAGCTGAAACAATTGGATTTTCAGGAAGAACAGGCTGCAACTACCTGCAGCTGCCTTAAATATGAATCATTTCCCAGCAGCACTATCCTGGCTGAAATTAGAGATGAAGCCTGTTTTGCTCTCTCTCCAATCTGCAGAGTCAGCTTAAATGAATAGAGGCATGACAGGTTTGCTAATTAACGGATTGGCACCAGTCCAACTTTGTCACGTTAGGTGGGCTCATTACGAGATGCCTCTTTGCAACCAAGTAATATTGGGGCAATTTCGATGTATTAAACAACTGCTCCCAAATCCCCACCTTCTGGCAGAAGTTTCCCCCTCTGGACTACCTGATGGGATAACACCTGCCATACTTACCTGAAAAACTCCTTGAAAGGAGAGAATAAAAGAATGAAAAGAGAGTTAGTGAATTTTACAGATGGAAGGAAATTTTGAGGTCACCTAGTCTCTCGCTTCCTACCTTACTGTCCAAATTCTCTGAAAAGGAACAAAAGGACAGAAATTCCCCTTATTCATATAATTCCATTAGTTTTGGAGTTTTGTCAAACACCAAGATAGGGAGGAGGTTATAAAGAGAACCCCCTATTGAAAAAAGATGTCAAATTTTCTATAATCTAAAAAAGATCTATACAATAAAGTGTGAGAGAAGACTGTGAATTATTGAGACATTTTTTTGGAGGGGGGGTAGTTAGAAAACTACTTTGAAGACAATTTCAAGAGTTGCTCTAAAAATGTTTTGAACTCTGATTATACATTGGAACAAAAGTTTAGCTTCTTCAAAGTGTCTATTTTGATACTGAATTTTGATAATGATTTTGAGTCATTTCCTATTTAGGATGAGCAGATTGGTGAGCCCTCCCATGTTTTACTATAAACACTGGCCAGTTCTTTAGTTTCTCTCCTTGCCTCTTCCTTATCAAAGGAAGGGTTTGAGGCACTACATCAAAGTTGTGTCAGCTCTCAATTTAACATGAGAGTTGATTCTAGTCTCTCTTCACTCATCTCTGCAATGTGTATATGAAATGAAGTTCTTTCTCCCTCTATTCTTTCCCATGGGGATGTGGAGGTGTTTCTTCCTCAACCTCTGGGAGTTACAGTGGGTTCAAGCACATGGGTATCCTGGGTAACCCTGATTTGATTGTTGTTTGGCATTTATATTTCTTCACAAATGTTATCTTTTAGACTTTTTTACATATTTTCCCTCTCTGAGTGCTCTGCATTGAATTTCTCAGTCATATCTAAAACATTTTGCCGCCTATTCCAGACTTCATTGTTCCCTTTCCATCAGAAATTAAGTTCCCTCTAGAAAATTAGTTTCCTTCCTCATCCTCTGAAGCCACCCTTTGCTGCTATAAACAAATTTTCTTTTTATCTTTTCTGAATCTAGGCCTCCACTGTACTTTCAAGGCATCAGTACATGTGCAAAACATCATTCCCCCTTTCTCTTTTATATGTTTTAATCCTCCATTAGACCATATATATGTATATATGAGAGACAATCCAAACTACTTTCCTTCTTAAATTAAATTCTAAGTTGAACTCATTGACTTTTTAAAGGATCAATTACACATACATACATAATAATGTTATATATTATGTATATATGGGGGTATACAATGTATCTATGTGTGTCTATATGTGTATCTGCAGATTGCACATATAAACACATACTTGGAGAGTTGATGTTGATGTATATACCCCAATTACATCTATATGAATGAATCACATCTATATGAATAAGAAGAATATATATGTATGTTATTTGTACATATACATGAACCTATATATATATATATATACATAGATATATGCATAGATATATAGATCTTTATCTCTACCTGGAGTGAATGTGGGAACACTAGCAACTCTGGTGTGAAGACTTCTCAGGTCAGTTCATCCATTTTTGGTGTTTCCCTGCATTCATCTCTCACTTATCACTGGAAGAAGTTACATACATATAAGCCATGCCCAGTAACCATATTAGCAGATTATTAGACCAGGTGGAAAGTACATGACAGGTCTCAATCCTGTTGGTGACTAGGGGAAGCCTGTGAAGAGCTCCATCAGATAGAAGTTCAGATGAGGAAAATTTGTTCCAATGGTCATAAAAGCAACTGAGGCAGGTTTTATGGTCAGATGTGAAAGACTCCAAGGTCATGCTAGGCCAAGGCTAATCATCTTGCCTTCTTTCTTGCCTGTAGACTTCTATAATTCTGGAGGACAGAGTGGGGCTGACAACTTTATATAGCTCTGTCTCGCTAAAATGCAGTTCTACAAGTCAAGAAGGCACCCTATGATGTCATTTACCTTCTTCAGAAACAAAAGGCAAACAAATCTATTTACCTATCTGAGGACTGATGTCACCACTTATTCTTCCACTCACATGAGTCCACAATTGTTGATGATCCTACCAAGGAAAAACAACTGTTCATTTTGTAGGGAGGAAAGCATGACAGAATATGGTGTATTCAGTCAAAGATAGTTGTAAAATGATCTTCTTTGTGGAAAAATCATTCAAGGATTATTTCATCATTTTAAAATATTCTTTTTTTGCAATGTTTTTGTTCAACAGAAAAAAATAGATAGTTGTATTCTTTATTCATTTTGCCCATGTAAAGTGATGTGATTTGTTATGCACATTTTTTTGTTTAAAAATCTTTCCTATTCTAGTCTCATATTTTCATGAAATATATTCCCATTATATGTGTAAGTTTCTTAAGAATTTTTAGAGATGATGAAATATATGAGTTGTGAATTACCAAAAGTCTGTTTTCATTTTAAAAAAATAACAGTTGATTTTTTAAAAAGAAGTCAATTTCTGTAATATGTCAACTATGGCATAGACTTCTTCCCTATCTACTTTGGTTCATCAGCAATTTCTAATTTGGTTTTCTTCAGTACTGTTATCATCCAGCACATATGAGATTGATATTTCAATCCTAATACAATGACTACCTTGTCCTGGGTGGTGAAACAAATTTATTTTAATCTTTGCAGGTCTTTTACATTTTTCATCATTTTGTTACTCTCCTTGCTATTTCATCATCAAATATCTTAGGTTTTTTTTTAGTTTTATCTCTCAAGATTTCTTTTAACTGGTTTCACTTCTGCTATTTCTTAATATTTTATGAAGAATTATCAATCACAATCTTTCACAATCTAGTGTTGTAAGATTTCTCAGAAACAAGTTTTTAATCTAAATTACACTTGTCCTTTTTGGACCACATTTCTCTTTTTGTAAGAAGATCAAATGTTTGCTAGTTCGAATGGGTTTTAGAATTTGTTGATGAAAGATATTTGGTTTATAGTAGTTAAAATTATTTTAGAAATATTTTAATCTTTATTGATTTCATATTCATTGTAATGCATTCACACATTATTTCTATAGGTTATTTGAGTTGCTTGAATTGTATGCTGTCTTTTATTTTTAAATATTATTACTATTATAGTTAGAAATGAGGAATCAGAGTCTAGAAGACTCTGACACAAAATTTTTTCTAATCCTAGGAAAGAACTGAATTACTCAGTGCTTCGGGTTATTCTATGATTACTATTTTCAGAGATGGTATGAAACTACATATATAGTATAAGCTTTAGTTTGAGAAGTATGTCTACATGTGTGTGTAATTCATGTATAAATACAAGCATATGTAAATATATGTATATGTATATATATCTTTGCATATTCATTTTATACATATATATATTCTTGTTTTAAACTGATTTTGATCTTATATCTAACAAGTCAATGGTATGGATATAAACATTCATTTTAGGAACATAACCCATATCTATAATAAATCATTTCTTTTCTATTAAAGTTTTAATTAATTTCATTTGGTTTTTGCCATGTCTAGCACCTGCTACCATCTTCTTTGGAGAAAGTATTCATTATATAAAGCATGAAGATTTAAAATATTTGATTCGGTTTAGGGATACACTTGATTTTTTTATATATTTTCCAGCATAGTTTTTTTGCCATCCTCCCCATACTCATTTTAATTTTAAATTTTAATTGATATATTTAATTTTAAATCATCTTTATTCCCCCCACCCCCATGCACTCTGAGTCATTCTTTTAAAAAGAAAATGTAGATCCAGCTAGGTGGCGCAGTGGATAATGCACTGGCTCTGGAGTCTGGAGGACTTGAACTCAAATCTGGCCTCAGACACTTAGTAATTATCTAGCTGTGTGATCTTGTGCAAGTCACTTAAACCCATTGACTTGCAAAAACTAAAAAAAAACTGCACTAAAATGAAAATGCAATTCAGTAAAACTAACAAAAGTAACATTTGGGTCAAGTATAGTTGTAATAGTTCACAACTTCACAGTTAATGCATACATATATCATTAATCCCTTATCCCTCAAGCAAATGTCATTTATGAAAGGTGTGAGTTGGTATCTTAGAGTTGTTTTAATTTTAATTTGTATTTCTCCAAACAAGAATAATTTATAGCATTTTATATGCCATTGATTTCATTTTCTGAAAATTGACCATTCATTTTCTTTGACTATCAATCAATTAAGGAATGGATCTATTGTAAAAAAATTCACTCAGTTCCCTATATGTTTGAGAAATGAGACCTTTATCAGAGAAATTTGCTATGAAATTTTTTGATATTACCTCATGGTCTATGGTAATTTTTAGAAATATATAATTTCTCTAATTATTTCTCTTATTTAATTAAATTACCTTTGTTTTGTCTGAGATCATGATTGCTATCCCTGCATTTTTAAAAATTCATATAGCCCATTTTTTAAAAAATCTCTATGTGAATTTCTGTTTCAAGTGTGTCTTTTGCATATGTGTTCTGGTTTTTTTTTAACATGATATGCAATTCATTTCCATTTTATTGGTGAGCTCATCCTATTCACAAACACAGTTTTATTTCTATTTCCCTCCATCCTATTTTTGTCTCTTTATAATTTTTCCCACTTTATTTTCTCCCTCCTTAAAGGTCTATTTTGCTTCTAACTCTCTCCCTTAATCAGCCATCCCTTTTATAAGACACCTCTTTCCATATCTTTTCCTTTTGGGTAAGAGAGATTTTTATATGTAACTATATACAAATATACACACACCTGTGCAAACACACACATGCACATACAAATACATATAAGGATATAAATATACACATTTCCCATTTTTCTAAATCTCCATTCTAAGGAATTATTTTCTTCTTTTCTACCTCTTTTTTTCCATTTGGACTATTCTGATTTTAAAGTAATTTCATTTTTTTTCCTATTGTATATTTTTGTGTCTCTTTTACCATTAGGCCAATTATATTTTAAGGTGAAATTTTCTTAAATACTTTTATGCATTTTAATATAACTTAATTCTCACTTAGTGATTTTCTTGAATCATTTTCACTCATTTCCCCAATTTTTGCTCTATCATTCATCTTTTTGCTTTTATTTTTTTCAGTAATTTTTGCTGGGCTTGGGTATAATTAACATTTTCTATGAGGATTTGCTTGTACCTTTTTTCTACACTGTTTTATTCTGAGTTTATGTCTTGGTCTTTCCTGTCACCATAGTAGCTTTTTATAGTCAAGTTCTCTTTTTGAGGTTGATATTTGTTTTTGCTTACACATCTTCCCAGTTTATTTCTCGACTTTGACCTATTTGTTAAAATTGGAATCTCTTGGGGCAGCTAGGTGGCACAGTGGATAAAGTACCAGCCCTGGAGTCAGGAGGACCTGAGTTCAAATCCAGCATCAGATACTTAATAATAATTATCTAGCTGTGTGGCCTTGGGCAACCCACTTAACCCCATTGCCTTGCAAAAAAACCCCTAAAAATAAAATAAGAAAATAAAAAAATAAAATTGGAATCTCTTGACCTGGGGGTGGGGAGGCATATTTCTAAGCTTCAGGTTTTTTCATACTGCTAATTCCAAAAATTATTTTGAGGATGTTCAAATTTTTACTGTTTCCAAGATGGTAGAATGTGGGTAGAAGGACCTCTGCTGGCCCTGCAGCCATTAAACACTAGCACTCTTTTCTTCCTTGAAATTGATATCCTAAATTGTTTATGGGAAGAAATTCAAATCAGCACCAGCTTCCACTTGCAGCAAAGGGTCCTTTGCAATCTCTTTCTGACCACATATCTGACCTAGCTCTGGGTCAAGACCTTCCAAGGCTATCTTTGCTACCACCCTTGCATCAGTCACCTTCACTGCTAGAGCTGTAGTCATGTGTCCTCTATACAGGACCCACTCCAAGGTCACAGAGCTCACCTACAGATATGCTGGGTTTTGTTGTTGTTTTTAGGCTGGAAAAATGATTCTTTCTGATATTTTTATTGACTTTTCTCACTTGATATTCTGTTTTTAGGTGGTATTTTAAAGTTGTTTGTAGGTGAATGTTGTTCTCTAGACTGCTCCCTCTAATCCATCATCTTGGCTCTGCTTCCAACTAAACTATTTTCAATGTTATAATTTTTTTCTTTACAGGTACCTTACTCCCCTTCCTGGGTATATCTTAATTTTTCAGAATCCATCATGCAAAATGACCATAGACAAAGTAGCAGAAAGCACATGTTTTAAAGTCCAAAGTTTGCTCCTTTCCCCAATCTGCTCTTCTTACTAGCCTGTAATTTAGATTTATGTAAATCTTCATTTTAGATACTAGCTTTTACCTACTTCAGCTTTGTCCAAATTTTATAGAGTGGTCCAAGTCCTTTGATTGGCTTACAATGATCAAATCTTTCTTGTCTCTAAGATAAGGAATATTCTTACTCTTCTCTGGATTTTCTTTCTAATCTTTAAATAAAGCAAACACACCACTTAGCATTTCTACAAATCAATAGGGTTTTATTAAAAAAAGGAAAATCAGAGGTGGCTAGTGGATAAAGCACCGGCCCTGAAGTCAGGAGTACCTGGGTTCAGATCTGTTCTCAGACACTTAATAATTACCTAGTTGTGTGGCCTTGAGCAAGCAACTTAACCCCATTCGCCTTGCAAAAGCCTAAAAAAAATGAAAATCTTGTTGAAAATAATAGATTGGGGGGGGGCAGAAC